>NW_015505745.1:477370-479462 GCF_001515645.1 Sinocyclocheilus grahami | reverse complement strand
AAAAAAAAAAGTCTCCCTGATAAACAACTGAAACATTACTGTGATAGATGAAATCACTGAATTGTGGTAGATTAAATAACTTTTTATTAAATACATTACTGTTTTCTTTTCTAATTGTTGGTCTATATACGCTGACATTTTGGCCATAGTATCACATTAACAAATTGTACATTTTTATTGCATTATTTTTATAATTAATCCCTTTAGAATAAATTAACATGTTAAACTGGCAGCAGAAAAATGTCTTCACAGATTTACGGCTAATTTTTAACTTAACTTTGATTCATAAATATTTCCATAAAATCAAATATTTTTTGATAATTTAACAAGTACCACACATATAGCTAGTAAACAGAAGGTTTCTGGATTAATCACCACATGAACTGCCACCACTGTGCTCTTGATCAAGTTCACCTAAGGTTACTCCAAGAAAATCTACAATATAATGCTATTACTGTGATAGATGAAATCACTGAATTGTGGTAGATTAAATAACTTTTTATTAAATACATTACTGTTTTCTTTTCTAATTGTTGGTCTATATACGCTGACATTTTGGCCATAGTATCACATTAACAAATTGTACATTTTTATTGCATTATTTTTATAATTAATCCCTTTAGAATAAATTAACATGTTAAACTGGCAGCAGAAAAATGTCTTCACAGATTTACGGCTAATTTTTAACTTAACTTTGATTCATAAATATTTCCATAAAATCAAATATTTTTTGATAATTTAACAAGTACCACACATATAGCTAGTGAACAGAAGGTTTCTGGATTAATCACCACATGAACTGCCACCACTGTGCTCTTGATCAAGTTCACCTAAGGTTACTCCAAGAAAATCTACAGTATAATGCTAAAAAACTTTTGTTTTATTGTCTTGAATTCATTTGAACAAAGAACGGCTGAAGCTATACTTAACATATTTGTGTGAAACCACTTGACTGTGTATATTTCACTCAGTCATCTATCACACAGATGCCACACATCTGAACACCAAGCCCCATGTTGGCGATGTGCATGTGCTCACATGCTGAGAGAAACCCTTGAAGGCTTTGTGTTTGTGAGTTTTTTTCCTTTGGTTACAATTATTCCAAACCACAACAAAACAAACAGCACCAGTGGTGCGTCAAACTTCTCTTCATTCCATTCAAAACATTTCAATCTCCTTGTGAGTTTCTCATGTTTTGACCACTGCAACAAAACCCATCTCCATTTGGTAATTACCCAGCCTGCCCGCATGAAAGGCCCACGAGTGAGGAGGCAGTGTGCTTCTTTATTGTCTCTGTGTGATTGGGTTAGATCTCATTGGCTGAGTGCAGCCGCAGAGGTGTGAAATAAGCTGCCGCCGATGGAGTGCTAGCCGCGGGGCAGCCTTCGTCTCATCACTCCCAGCATCCTGCTGAGGCCGCCAACATTAACTTCACAACACACTGAGGGTAATCAGACGCCCGAGAGACAAAAAAGGAGAAATAATTACCACGGGTGATTTCCATAAACGTAGTCAGGGAACAGATATCTACTCTGAATCTAATCAAAAGTTAATCTGGTAGGAGATAGTCAGTGCTGCGTGACGAAGAGATTTGTCGCTCGAGCTGCCTTTGTGTTGAGTTTCGCTCTTCAATGATGATTTCTCACTGTGACCCTTTGACCTTTGTGCTGTTTGACTTAAAAAAGGGAAATCAAAATAAATTTGCCGCAACTTGTTATTGCTGGCAGTTGTTTACAGTTGTGTTTTATGCAAGGACACTGTGTTAAAAGCTAGAGTATGTTTTTTAGGTACAAAAATTTTTTTTATCTGAAAGATCAAGGAAAATGTGATTCCTCAAATGACCCCTTTAGTATAAAAAAAATCTGTGAGTAAAAAGCTATAATACAAAGGCAAACACTCTGACAGTCCATGGTTTCTTTTTCTTTTACTCTGATCTTACTCAGACCAGTGGACTGGACAAATGGAGTCATCTGTAGACTAGTGAGGTGAGTGTAATTTGTTTGCCAGGCTGTAATATTCTGTTTCTCCCCAGGTTAAAACACAATTACTTCCTTGCAAACACAAGCAGATTAAATAAGCCATGTTTGTCCCT
>NW_015505745.1:460963-477350 GCF_001515645.1 Sinocyclocheilus grahami | reverse complement strand
AAAAAAAAAAGTCTCCCTGATAAACAACTGAAACATTACTGTGATAGATGAAATCACTGAATTGTGGTAGATTAAATAACTTTTTATTAAATACATTACTGTTTTCTTTTCTAATTGTTGGTCTATATACGCTGACATTTTGGCCATAGTATCACATTAACAAATTGTACATTTTTATTGCATTATTTTTATAATTAATCCCTTTAGAATAAATTAACATGTTAAACTGGCAGCAGAAAAATGTCTTCACAGATTTACGGCTAATTTTTAACTTAACTTTGATTCATAAATATTTCCATAAAATCAAATATTTTTTGATAATTTAACAAGTACCACACATATAGCTAGTAAACAGAAGGTTTCTGGATTAATCACCACATGAACTGCCACCACTGTGCTCTTGATCAAGTTCACCTAAGGTTACTCCAAGAAAATCTACAATATAATGCTAAAAAACTTTTGTTTTATTGTCTTGAATTCATTTGAACAAAGAACGGCTGAAGCTATACTTAACATATTTGTGTGAAACCACTTGACTGTGTATATTTCACTCAGTCATCTATCACACAGATGCCACACATCTGAACACCAAGCCCCATGTTGGCGATGTGCATGTGCTCACATGCTGAGAGAAACCCTTGAAGGCTTTGCGTTTGTGAGTTTTTTTCCTTTGGTTACAATTATTCCAAACCGCAACAAAACAAACAGCACCAGTGGTGCGTCAAACTTCTCTTCATTCCATTCAAAACATTTCAATCTCCTTGTGAGTTTCTCATGTTTTGACCACTGCAACAAAACCCATCTCCATTTGGTAATTACCCAGCCTGCCCGCATGAAAGGCCCACGAGTGAGGAGGCAGTGTGCTTCTTTATTGTCTCTGTGTGATTGGGTTAGATCTCATTGGCTGAGTGCAGCCGCAGAGGTGTGAAATAAGCTGCCGCCGATGGAGTGCTAGCCGCGGGGCAGCCTTCGTCTCATCACTCCCAGCATCCTGCTGAGGCCGCCAACATTAACTTCACAACACACTGAGGGTAATCAGACGCCCGAGAGACAAAAAAGGAGAAATAATTACCACGGGTGATTTCCATAAACGTAGTCAGGATCAGATATCTACCCTGAATCTAATCAAAAGTTAATCTGGTAGGAGATAGTCAGTGCTGCGTGACGAAGAGATTTGTCGCTCGAGCTGCCTTTGTGTTGAGTTTCGCTCTTCAATGATGATTTCTCACTGTGACCCTTTGACCTTTGTGCTGTTTGACTTAAAAAAGGGAAATCAAAATAAATTTGCCGCAACTTGTTATTGCTGGCAGTTGTTTACAGTTGTGTTTTATGCAAGGACACTGTGTTAAAAGCTAGAGTATGTTTTTTAGGTACAAAAATTTTTTTTATCTGAAAGATCAAGGAAAATGTGATTCCTCAAATGACCCCTTTAGTATAAAAAAAATCTGTGAGTAAAAAGCTATAATACAAAGGCAAACACTCTGACAGTCCGTGGTTTCTTTTTCTTTTACTCTGATCTTACTCAGACCAGTGGACTGGACAAATGGAGTCATCTGTAGACTAGTGAGGTGAGTGTAATTTGTTTGCCAGGCTGTAATATTCTGTTTCTCCCCAGGTTAAAACACAATTACTTCCTTGCAAACACAAGCAGATTAAATAAGCCATGTTTGTCCCTTCTGCCATCTGCTTCTTGCACACTCATGCGGCTGCTTGACAGAGCTCGTGTTTTGATGCTCTACAGAGAGTGTCATCTGTCTCTTTTAACCTAAACGGATATCTTTCTGTTTCTATTTCGCTTTCTTTACAACACCTACTTTAAATAGAGACTGAGAACTTCAGTCAAGCACAGTGTCTTTAGTATGTCCCGTTTTTGTGTGTTTGTGTTTATTAAAAAGAGTATTCACTCACGTTCATGTTGCTCCAAACCTGTATGACTTATTGACGATGTTTTGAAGAATATTTCAACCTTTTTTGTTCAAACAATTAAAGTAAATGTGATCCAAACCAATGTTGGAACCCTTTGACTTTCACTGTATGAAAACCGTATGCACATTTTTAAAAACATTGTATGGGGGGAAAAATCTTATTTTATGTTCCACAGAAGAAAGTCCGTCATATAGACTGTAGAAATAAAAAAAATGACTTTTTGAAGTTGCAATTAAAAGAGAAAGGATTGGGGTATGTTCCACAAGAAAATACTTTTTTTCTATTTAAAAATTTAGCAATAGCAATTTATGAGTGAAAATTATTTCTACACCAAGTTTTTTTTTTCAGTGAAGGTTTGGAACAACATGAGGGCGAGTAAATTACAAGAAAAGTTATATTTAAAGTAGCCTGTGGAGGCTCTCCCTGTGACTTTTCATACCTTAGTGTCAGTTTAAATATAGCAAGTGCAGTGTTATACATATACAGTATATATATATATATATACAGTATATGTATAACACTGCACTTGCTGTATTTAAACTGTATATAGTATATAGTATAATCTAATTATGATTGTGATATTTCGTTATCTTAGTTAATGAGTCTCATCAGGTATTCAGTCATGATTAAAAGAAAGCTCAGTGAGCAGCATGACTGAACATGCTGAGATGCTGTTGTCTCATCAGAATGAACATGTTTGCTCTTCAGAACTCCAGTGGCTTCTTGAATCCTTTGTGTACACGCTGGCAAAAGCTAGCCCTTTCATTTTCCAAATTATGCCTTGCATTGCCTCTCTCACATGATGAAATTAAATAAATACAATATGCAAAAGCATGCCTAAGATAATTAAAACAGGCAGAATCATAATGAGTAAGACACAATTAATCAGAGGCTAGAGGTGGGGGGAGCTGGATAGAGATGCTTTTTGTTATTTAAACTCTTGTTATTTTCAAACTGCTCAGGAAACAAAAGAGGGTTTTCTAAAATAACATTCAAAGGTGATGTCTTATTTTTGCATTTTATAGTATGTTGTGAACATTAATAGAATGGATGTCACTGTAAAAAAATATACTTTATTTTTAACTGTAAAAATGTAAAAATGCTACAGTAAAAATCTGTTAATTGGTTAACAGTAACCGCTCTTATATACAGGGTAACACTGTAATAGATCTAACTCTATATTTTACATAATTTTACAGTAAAATACTGTTAAATGTACCATTTTTCCCTGGGTGACATTTAACATTTGATGGTATTTCATACAAATACTAATTCATGTTTCTAGTATTTGTTGTCAGTTATAAATGCGTATTAGGGTTTTGTTACAACTTATGTTGTTTAATGATTGCTTATTGACTTTTTGTGTTTGTTGGAGGCTGTTGGTTTTACTGGTTTAAATGTTATTATTTTAAATAAAATAAATTATTATTTTTTTTAATAATGTATTTTAATTTAAAATAATGTTTTTTTTTAATCGGTTTATAAACAGGATGTTTATGCTACTGTATTTTTACAGAACAAATCTGGCAACCACAGCTGCCATTTTAGAAATATATATTGAACACACCCTTAAAGCAAAAAAAAAAACACTTAAAAAAAATGAGGGTCTAGCATCATTTGTTTGCATATGCCACTAGGCTTTGATATTTTGTCATCTAATGCAATGCCAATGCACTCTTATTGACCCAATATTTTTAGTGACCACTGTATAAATAAATATACAATAAATTATTATCCTTTTTTTTACACAGAGGAAATCTCTATGACTGTAAATTAATTTGCACAGACTCAATGACACACTCGACTGATTAAGCCCAATTGTTCTTGTTGGCAGGATCTGAATGGTGGTTAATTGCAGAGCTTTGCCAAGACTCAGAAAACAGCAAAGTCATCAAGTCAAAGTCTATCTTCTAAACAATATTTAGGAAAGTATGAAACCAAGATTTTCCAAAGGCACCTTTACAAAAAAAGTACTCATTTGGCATTTGTAAATTACAAGTAAATTGTAAACTGTGACTCCTGTCACAGTTTACAATGCAGAGACAGTAATAAATAACCTACTCGTAGGCTAACGTCTACAAAAATGTAAACACTGTGTTCTATAGCCTTTCAAAACATATCAAAACATTTAATATATTAATATTAACTATGATTTTTTTGTGTTTGTGTATATGTGTGGACATGGGCGACATTTGACTCTTGAGTCGGACTTACAAAATATCAAAAAATATATTATATATATATATTATATATGTTTTTTTTGTGTGTGTGTGTGTGTGTGTGTGTGTGTGTGTGTGTGTGTGTGTGTGTGTGTGTGTGTGTAGCATAGCAATGTCATGTTTTCCTCCTCCTCTCCTCGGCTGTGTGCCGCTGGGGAGAGACAGTCTCTGTTGGCACTGCAGCATGTGCTGATGAACTCCTCTGGAGCTGCCAATCTACAGCCTAATCATCATGCTCTCCCACTGTCTGTCTTTGTCATCCTGTTTGTTTCATCTTCACACACACACACACACACACACACACACACACACACAACCCCCTGCTCTAGTCTACATGTGTCGAAAACAACAAAGCAGAAAAATCTGACAGCACAGACTGTTACAAGAGTTTGACCATCACCGTCTTTTAACATGTCTACTCTTTAAAGAGACACTCAAAATCACCCAAAAATAAAACTTCTGACTATTACCCACCCTCATGTCATTCCAAACCTGTAAGGTTACTTTTTTTTTTTTTTGGATTAACAATCGAGACCCAAGACTAACCAAACAAGCATATCTGATTATCATACTCTGCCACCCCATTTACTTGTATTACAGAGGGCACTTTGCATTCCAGATAAAAGAGATCCAGACACGCTCAAAGCCTAATGGTCCCATAATTCATACACTTCCACGATGTGCAGCAAAGCAGGACTGATTTATTGAAAGCCCCAGAGAACAAGCATGTCGGTTTTGTGGTGGTGAACTCCATAATTTTGTTATGGTTGAACCTCTGAATAGACCCACACTGAGCTGATGGTCAAATAAAGCTCCTGTTGCATTGTTTGGCTGGACTCTACAAATTGAATAAATCAGGGGTGACTGCACTTATTAACCCCTAGCCCTCCCGCTGAATGTTGCAATCCGGCCCGTGAAATGTGCAATCAAAGAAGGAAGATTCAGTTACAGTGAACGAGAAACAAAACACTTTTAAATCAAAAGGTAAAACATTAACCTTAACTTAAAATTTACATCTCATATTGTATCTTGAGAGAAAATGACTGGAACATGCGAGAGTGGGAAACTGGCTATCCAGCTCCATCCATCCACCATGTGATTGGATGTTAGAATAGGGGGGAAAAACTGGAAAACAGCTTGTACAGACTGATTTTGTGCACATAATAATAAAAAAATGTGACAATTAATACTGCTAATGAAATATAATGAAGTTCAAAAACTCTAAATCTAATTTAAACCTGGAAAAGGTTATGCTTTTAATATTATTTATACACAAAAATTATTTAAATAATCATTTTAAAAAATGCTAAATAGAAGCATTTTCACTCTAGACCAGCCTGTATATTCGAGAAATATTTAAACCACATTATCCCACTCCTTTTTAATTGAACTGATTTATAAATGTCTCATCAAAAGTGTGAACGTGTCTTTCAAGGAAGCCTGTTAAACAAATGAGTTCTTGCCCACAATCTTTTCCCAGAGATATGTTCTTTCAAAAACGGACCTTGGCTCACTCTGCTCCTTTTGTCGGAAATTAATTAGGATCCGCCAAAACATCTTTACAGCCCATCCTCACATTAATTTGTGTGAAAACTTAAATGGAAGCAACAAGGGAGTATTTATGTTGGCCCGGAAAAAATGTGGATGGAGGAGGTGACAGACTTCAGAGTATGACTAACATGAAATGTTTTCGAGCAATCTTTAAACCAGGTCTTCTATTCCAGCGCACCCAAACTAAAGACTTAATTTGTTATAGTGCACTGGCAAATGCCAAGCCTTGAAAACGAGAGAAAAAGAAAGAAATCAGCAAATTTAGTTTCTGTGAAAGAACTTCTGCGGAGTCAGTGAATAGAGGCATTAGATGTGCGCGCGCTCGGGGTGTGTGTGTGTGTGTGTGTGTGTGTGTGTGTGTGTGTGTGTGTGTGTGTGTGTGTGTGTGTGTGTGTGTGTAGCATAGCAATGTCATGTTTTCCTCCTCCTCTCCTCGGCTGTGTGCCGCTGGGGAGAGACAGTCTCTGTTGGCACTGCAGCATGTGCTGATGAACTCCTCTGGAGCTGCCAATCTACAGCCTAATCATCATGCTCTCCCACTGTCTGTCTTTGTCATCCTGTTTGTTTCATCTTCACACACACACACACACACACACACACACACACACACAACCCCCTGCTCTAGTCTACATGTGTCGAAAACAACAAAGCAGAAAAATCTGACAGCACAGACTGTTACAAGAGTTTGACCATCACCGTCTTTTAACATGTCTACTCTTTAAAGAGACACTCAAAATCACCCAAAAATAAAACTTCTGACTATTACCCACCCTCATGTCATTCCAAACCTGTAAGGTTACTTTTTTTTTTTTTTGGATTAACAATCGAGACCCAAGACTAACCAAACAAGCATATCTGATTATCATACTCTGCCACCCCATTTACTTGTATTACAGAGGGCACTTTGCATTCCAGATAAAAGAGATCCAGACACGCTCAAAGCCTAATGGTCCCATAATTCATACACTTCCACGATGTGCAGCAAAGCAGGACTGATTTATTGAAAGCCCCAGAGAACAAGCATGTCGGTTTTGTGGTGGTGAACTCCATAATTTTGTTATGGTTGAACCTCTGAATAGACCCACACTGAGCTGATGGTCAAATAAAGCTCCTGTTGCATTGTTTGGCTGGACTCTACAAATTGAATAAATCAGGGGTGACTGCACTTATTAACCCCTAGCCCTCCCGCTGAATGTTGCAATCCGGCCCGTGAAATGTGCAATCAAAGAAGGAAGATTCAGTTACAGTGAACGAGAAACAAAACACTTTTAAATCAAAAGGTAAAACATTAACCTTAACTTAAAATTTACATCTCATATTGTATCTTGAGAGAAAATGACTGGAACATGCGAGAGTGGGAAACTGGCTATCCAGCTCCATCCATCCACCATGTGATTGGATGTTAGAATAGGGGGGAAAAACTGGAAAACAGCTTGTACAGACTGATTTTGTGCACATAATAATAAAAAAATGTGACAATTAATACTGCTAATGAAATATAATGAAGTTCAAAAACTCTAAATCTAATTTAAACCTGGAAAAGGTTATGCTTTTAATATTATTTATACACAAAAATTATTTAAATAATCATTTTAAAAAATGCTAAATAGAAGCATTTTCACTCTAGACCAGCCTGTATATTCGAGAAATATTTAAACCACATTATCCCACTCCTTTTTAATTGAACTGATTTATAAATGTCTCATCAAAAGTGTGAACGTGTCTTTCAAGGAAGCCTGTTAAACAAATGAGTTCTTGCCCACAATCTTTTCCCAGAGATATGTTCTTTCAAAAACGGACCTTGGCTCACTCTGCTCCTTTTGTCGGAAATTAATTAGGATCCGCCAAAACATCTTTACAGCCCATCCTCACATTAATTTGTGTGAAAACTTAAATGGAAGCAACAAGGGAGTATTTATGTTGGCCCGGAAAAAATGTGGATGGAGGAGGTGACAGACTTCAGAGTATGACTAACATGAAATGTTTTCGAGCAATCTTTAAACCAGGTCTTCTATTCCAGCGCACCCAAACTAAAGACTTAATTTGTTATAGTGCACTGGCAAATGCCAAGCCTTGAAAACGAGAGAAAAAGAAAGAAATCAGCAAATTTAGTTTCTGTGAAAGAACTTCTGCGGAGTCAGTGAATAGAGGCATTAGACAAACGCTTCTTAATAGGCTTTTCATCCTGGAGCTCTTATAATAGCTACTGAATTTCATTGGCATTGTCAATTAGCAAAAGTTTTTTTCTTCTCCTTTGAAGCATTCAATTGACCAAATGAAACTGAGCCCGGCAGCACAAAAGCAAAGCCTTTTATCACACCTCTAGCTGAAAACAGCTCCAACAAGTTCCTCATTCGCCTATTTCTGTATGTGCAGAAATGGATGAAAAAAAAAATTGGTCATATAACTTCTCAAAGAAAGTTGGAGTTAGTGCTGACGTCAAAGGCAGTCTCTCGGGCACTTCTTTTCTGCGGGGTGGCGGGTGGGATGATCCTGGCTCCACATTCTCAGTCTGTGTCAACGCAATTGTTCTGCAAATGTGGATGCTTTTCTTCTTTGAGTTAATCCATGGATGAAGGACACAATGGTATTTGGAATGACAGAATGGCCATCGTTATATCTCTCATTATTGTACTCCCTCATTTAACACGCTAAAATAATTCAATTAAAATGGTAGAGTCCATTGTTGTCAGCCATAACCATTTTCTGCCATTACCAAGGAGCTAATATTAAACAATATGATTTTGTTAATAAATTGCTACACTAATGATCTGTATGCACATTTTATCAGTCATATCAGTTACGAAATACAGTCACCATATATGTAGAGACCACATATTGTATCTGTCAAAGAGTGTCAACAAAAAATATTTTAAACTTAAAGATATAGTTTATTTATGTTGGTTTTATACAGTTTTGAAAACCATTTACATGAAAGGTTTCAGTTTAATGACTCTAAAGTCATGAGGTATAACCAAGTAAAAAAGATTAATACTGAATACATGTGAGTGCATACACATCGCAATCATTAGTTTACATTTTTATAACAGTTTTTAAATATATTTTCCAAGGTAAAAGTATTACTTAGCAAATATCATGAATTGTTAATTCATAAAAATACATTTTACAGGCTTAACTAACCATGCCTTGTCATAAAAAGATCAAATTATCTGATTTGTTTTTAGTCTTGTTGACCTTGACACACATGCGGGTCTGCATGGGGTACTATAGGTATATAACATAATTTACTGTTTCATTTATTTATTTATTTTTGTACCACGTGACATTTAATGAACAATGATTTGTTACAGTATTTATTCTTAATCTTTTGTAACGGTAGTTAATAAAAATACAACTGTTCCTTGTTAGTCACTGTTAGCTCAGGTCCATTAACAGATATTAATAATGTATTAGTAAATGTTGGAATCAACATTAACTATGATTAATAAATGCTTTAGAAGTATTCATTGTTAGTTTATGTTAACTAAATGTAGTTAACGAATGTTGACAAATGGAACCTTGTTGTAAAGTGTTACCAATTATTTTTTCTTTATTTTGATATCAGCACAATTGCAATACAATTGCTGTATCTTCATCCTCTTACGTTCACAATAAAAATGTCCTGCCTTTCCATTTGTACAGTATCTCCCTCCCATATGCCAGTCCAAAAACCTGATAAAAGCCACCATGCTGCCCCAATAAAACACCCCATGGCTTCTGAAGCACTTATAGTCCAACCAGAGGAACTTTTTATGCACCTCATGTAGTGCTCATTCAGATTGAAAGAGGAAGTGAGGAAAAGAGGTTGTATGAGATTGGTGTTCTCCCCTGAGTGAGACTAATGCATATCGTCCCAAAGCGCTCCTTGAGCTGGGTGAGGAAAGACTGTGAGGTCAGGAACGACACTCTCTGCAAAGTGTTGTGAAAACCACCCAGAATGTTTTTGTGTGCATAATTTCCACCAAAGTGAATCCCAATCTAAGTATTTTACTCCTTTTTTCAAGGTAATTTCCACACGATTTGGAAGGTAATGGTGACTTGAGCGCTTTATAATGGCTTCAAGTCACCGTATTTTCAAAGCAACACTAACAAAGTCCAGGCCCTCACAAAAACTCAGCAAATCTTCCAGTCAATTTGGAAGTCAGTCCTTCTGTTTCTGCGCTTCATACCGGCACATTGCAATTCTGATAATCTTTACAAAGCTGCTGCCTTTCCTTTCCCATATCTCCCAAATCCCCGCTGTCAAATCTCACAGCTGCTTCCCAGTATGCTCTCTTCTGTGTCTCCATGCCAGCTGAGGGCAACACTGGGAATCTCAACCCTTGGGTAATACCAAGCAGGTGCTGTTTTGTGTGTGTGTGGGTTGGGTAAAGACCCAGCTGGCCACCAGTTCTCAGGCCTCAGCTCAGCCTTAGGCCGGTGATAAAAGGGCCGTTTGAGCTCCTGGGAGTGCTAAGTGTCTTGTCAGCCATTGAGGCTCTAATGGGCTCCCACCATCACACTCAGCATTCATGGCCAGCCATTATGGTGGGGCGAAACCAATCGCTTTACTCTGCCTGTTGCAGTAAAGAAAGCTGGAGAGGCCTGTTGAAAGTCAATCGTATACCAGCAGCTGTGTGGATTCAGAGCCGTCTTTGGGTGGAGGAGCCATCTGGACTTTGCTCCGTCTCTTTCGATTTATTTGAACCTTCTTCCTCTTCTGTTTCTCGCGTTTTTCAGTTGCCCAGATTCTTGTGGCCACGGTAGCTCTAAATTTAAATCTAAAATAGAATCTGTCACAGTAGTTAATTAATTACCATTATAAAATGGATAGCTCTGGTCCTGGATGCTGACTGGTTAATCCAACTTATCTAAAATACACAATATACAGGGTTATTTTACTATCATTGAAATGCTATTATAGTTTTTGTTAATATTTTGAATTAGATTTAACTTTTTAATTTTCTGTTTTTATTTTAATGTTAGTTAAAGTTTTATTAATTTTAGTTCTTTTTTTGTAAATATGTCTATATAGTTTTTATTTAAGTTTTAGTTTTAGTTTATTTAGTTTTTGTTATTTTAGTTCTTGAACTAAACTAGCTAAAAACATTTTAGATTTTATTTAATTTTAATTAAAAAAACAAAATATTTTTTATGGTTCATTTTCATTTTTTCTAGTGATAATATAGTATCAGTTATGATGCATTTTTTGCACATTACATTTTTTTCCTATTACTTATATTTAAATACTTTTAAATTAATATAATAATATATTGTGTAGTATCAGTTTAATGAAAGCAATAAGTCAGTGTGTTGTGTTCAACAATGCCTTTTAGCCACAAATATATATTGCACAGCATCTTGTACCCTATTGCTGAAATGTATAATACACATCACACGTCAGGTTATTCAGTGCAACAGTGTCTCTGTAATAATACATATAGTGAGAGCTCACATTACATATTTCATCACACAAGCTCTGTACCTGTGAAGAACACTCTGAAAGCACTTTCAGCTCTGGCAATATTTTTGTCAGTTAATAATTCACAGACTCTTTGTAGAAATATTAAAAAGGCAGTAAAATTTCTAATTTGAACATAAGTGAGAGTGTTTAGGCAGAGCCACTTAAACCCAACTCAATGCAAATTTAATGTCTATCTAGTCAAGATGCATCAGACCGTCTGCTCGCTAAAAGTCTTGCTTCTCCCCTTTCTCTCTCTCATTCTATCATTGTGACCGAAGGGTTAAGTAAGCCTGTCAGTGTCTATGTAATGAGGCTAGAGGCTCTCTGTGACCCTTTGAAATATTATTGGTTTCACGTCTCCATCTGAGCCTCTCTGCTCCAAATGGCAATTAGTGCAAATGTGTTTGTGTGGAAGTTTTACTGCGTTGCCCTGCCTCTCAATGTCAAGTCTAGTTCAAAGGCCTAACGGTGTCAGATGTACTATCTTTAGGGGGCACAATGTCCTTTTATACAAACACTTAGCAGGGAATATGGGGCACTAAGTATAACCAGACTACATTCATGGCCTGAATGAAATATGTGACATGAAATGCAGTTTTACTTTAATGCATTTACACAAAAAGAAAAAATTCAGTGGCATGAAATTAGTGCCTTTTCACCTACATACTGTAAGAGAAATGTACTTTATTTCATGGAATAAAAACAGCTTTTGAGCTAGTATGTCACGATTCATGAAATGTATGTTGATATGCTCTATCTCTAAATGAGCCGTGTTTCATCTGTAAAAGGTTATCTGAATCACAAAATGCATTTTGTCCAGAAAATTTTCTTTGTATATTCTATTTTGGGATTCAGCATGTCACAAAATGCAAGTCATCCATGTATTTTGTGATTCAGGCAACCCTTCGTGAAAGAAACACCATTGTTAATAAGTCATATTACACCAGTGTTAATAAGTCATATTTAAAAAAAGAAAATAAATAATTTATTATATTATATTTACTATTAAAGATATACTACTGATCAAATGTTGGGTCAGTAAGATAAAAATATGATAATACTTTTATTCATCTAGGATGCATTAAATTGATCAAAAGTGACAGTAAAGACATATATAAAGCTACAAAAATGCATATTAGAATGATTTTTGAAGGATCATGTGACACTGAAGACTAGAGTAATGATGCTGAAAATTCAACTTTGACATCACAGGAATAAATTACATTTTAAAACATTAAAACATAAATTGTATTAATTGTTACAATTGTATTAATATTTAACAGTATTACAGTTTGATCAAATAAATGCAGCCTTGGTGAGTGTAAGAGACTTCTTTCAAAAACAAAAAAAAATCTTACTTACCAAAAAAAACAACAAAAAAAACCTTACAGACCACAAACTGAACGGTACAGTACAATTATGTATGTGAATGTATCATCAGTATGATCAAGCAGAGCAGAGAGGACCAGTTTTGGACACATGGAGACGTCTCTTTTTCTCTACCTCTCTTTCTCTCACCATCAGCTAAGCCGCCCGCAGCTCTTTCCTTGCAGCACTGTCACACAATTCTCCAGCTTCAACACTGTCAGCATCCCCATTAAAATTCAGCAGACTAACACTAGCCCGTTCAGGATACACTCAGCTAACTAGCTTGTCGGCCAAGTCCAACTCCCAGCCTCTACAGTTTAAAAATAAAGCCTCTTTTAATGCCTACATGAGTCACGGATACCGTGCATTTCATTCGCCCCAAAGCTAATTGGAGCTATGTGCTGCCGAGAGACTCGTGCATGCTGGCACTGTCTCAAACTGTAATGCTTGTAATGACAGAAAGTTTATCTAGGCTTTGGGTGAACTGCAGCGAGTGAAGTACATGTGTTTTCAGGGGAGGAAGAACAACAAAACCCAGTTAATTGTTTAATGTCGAGCAAAGCTCCAATAACTCAACATGTGCTGTTATTGGCAGACTGACAGATAACATAAGACAGCAGGCACTGAGGAAGTGTTGAGATGTCAGCTGCGTCAGACAGAACAAGAGAGAGACAGACGGAGAGCGAGAAAACTTCTCTCTAGAAACTATCGTCAACTCTACAAATCTATGTCAAAATTATTAGTACATACTAGAGTTGTCAAAAGTTTTAAATAATTATTTACAATGAATCTCATGATATTATTGGCATTACCATGGCCAATATTTTAAAAAATTAAAAAGGTATTTGCGACTTTTGATCTCACTGACACTTTTTTTCAGAATTGCGAGAAAATAATTGTGAAATATGAACTAAGAATTGTGAGGAAAAATGATGGAATTGCAAAAAAAGTGTCGAGAGAGAGATATAAACTCAAAACTGTGAAAATAAGTCTGAATTATGAAGTTGTGAGGTACAAAAAAAGTTGAAATTACCTTTTTAAATTTTTTAATCCCATGGCACAAACAAGCTTCCATATATTATACAATAATGTTCAATATCTATTCAAATTCTACACTGTATTTTTTAAATGGATCATATGATGCTGCTAAAAATAACATTATTTGGTGTATTTGGTGTAATGAAATGTGTTTATGCGGTTTAAGGTTCAAAAAACACATTATTTTCCACATACTGTACATTATTGTTTCTCCTCTATGCCCTGCCTTTCTGAAACGCAGCAATTTTTACAAAGCTCATCGTTCTGAAAAAGCGAGGTGTGCTCTGATTGGCCAGCTATCCAGTGAGTTGTGATTGGCCGAATTCCTCAAGCTTGTGACGGAAATGTTACGCCCCTTACCATACTGTGCGACGAGACAAAACATTAAAACCCATTATAAACGAGGCATTTGTTGCATCCAGTGGGGACATAATTACTGATTATAATGACTTATACTGTATTTTTACGCGTTGCGTTGCATCACGCTGCGTAAACATAAAACCATGTCTGTATTAGTGATTGGAGAAACGACAAGCAACAAGCGCTACTCTACACTGCTCAAAACTTGTGTTTTAATCGTCAGTGGCAAATCCTTTAAATATGAAAACGTATTTACAGGCTATGAGTCAGCATTATTTGTCAGCATCATAGAGTGTATAGGGTCAGCATGCGCACCAAAGGGGAAACAGGGGAACTGAATTCACCGGAACACCGGCATTGTAGTCTACTCTCCCAGGAAAATGCATTGCTCACATCTGAATATTTGGTTTGAACTGTTCTGGAACAGTGTTGTAAATACAACTTAACCACTGATTTCTAGTTTTGTCTTCTTTTGGAAGGCCAAACAAAGTAGTTTCGCTTTCCCAACGAAACACACAGCGTCTCCACGGCATGGTGGCAGCGGCAACAATACTACAGCGAGAATTAAAGACATTTGGATGGTGTTATGCAAATCTTCCCACACAGTGACGTAGATATGTGGGGGCGTGTTTAAACTAGGCGTTTTAGGAGGGCGTGGACGAGTCTTAACTTTTATAAAGAATATCTCTTTGGGTTTGAGACTTTAGTCTTTGCAACTTTAGGGATCTTATCTATTCACAAACAGCTTGTAACACTCCAAAGAGAAAGGAAAACTTAAAATCGCATCATATGACCCCTTTAAATAAAACATTAAAAACTGAAAACACATTTTAAATGCAACATGTGAAATTAGGCATCACAACATGTTAGTGTACAATATGAAATATGGTTATTCATTTTAAGATTAGCTAAAGATTACATTTACATTGTTATTAAATTTGTATTTAAAAATGTACTTTAAGTGAGCATTAGATGGTAGCAAAGGTAATCTAAATGCAAAAATTGAGGAATTGAGCTTGAACAGTAATATACCTAATATTATTCAAATCAAATATTGGCCAAAAACAATAAATAAATAAAATCTTAAATTTTTGCCAATAAGTAATACCATATATTGTACCAATTCACTGAGCATCCCTGACACTTTATATATATTTAAATATATTGCAGTAATGGTATGGGCAACAGAAATTAAAAGCAAAAAATAAATTCTGTAGGTTATATGAAACAATTTTTCATTACAGTCCTCTGCTACTGTTCTCATTAAATTTTATGCCATTAACTGTTTTTCACCCTTAATACCACAAAATCATTTACTAATATCTCATCATTTTTAACCTTTGTTAAATAAATTCCCCTATACACAGCCACAAAAACTTTATTTAGTCCATTCTGGATTTGATTTCTAAATTAATTACAAATTAAGAAGCCGTTTCTCCATTTACTGACAAACTAAAGCCTGGCTTTAGTTATGGTTGGTTGTTGTGTTTGTGGTGGCTTGCGTGCGTGTGTGTGTGTGTGTGTGTGTGTGTCTGTGTTGACATGGACACCTGTGCTTATTCTCTTGCAGAGGTTCGGAAAGTTCCAACCCAATCATTAAAAAGTGGACACAATGAAGCTGTTTTCATGTGGAATTAGGTGAATGTGTTGAAAGTGTGTTAACTTTGGCAGTCCTAGCACAAGAACAGAGATTAACAGGAATGATGGCTTTCAGGAATGATGATGGTGATGGGGCTTCCAAAAGCAACATCCACAGTGCAATGTAAAATCAAACAATTGCCAGGTATGTGTTGTGCACAAGTCTCTATATCTAGGTTGTCATTTTGATTGCATATGATCTTCGACCCCAAATGCACGGGGTCAAAAAAACATGTAGGGGGCTAATTAAGGTAAATAGACTCTATAAAAGTGTCTTGAGTATCTCCTGAGGGGTGAACAGGTGGCTTCAGCCCAAATTAATAATTAATCTGTCCCGTGGCTGTTTTATGGATGGAGAATGCAATCCATCTTGGGAGCCATCATCAGAAGACATAATATTTATGACGTGATTCTTTGCCAGTACACAAATGTATCCACTGTACGGCACACGGGCTTGACGTCTCACAGTTATGGGCGGCACAACGCCATATCAGTGGTCACATGCCATGTTACACACTCACCATTATCTCTGATCTAGATGAAGAATTAATAAATGGAAAACGTGTCTGTTATCAAATTTGCTACATTCAGAGCTGAAACATGTCCTTGTCACGTCCAATCAAACTGCCCCCCTCAGATTTCTGCGTGATGTGAAGGCTACCGTTCAACTGGTTTCTCATGGTAGCTGCACAGTGACAATAAGGAGAGGACAATAAAGAGATCGGCCTGCCTCTCTTTCTTTCTCTGCTCCAGTGCTGCTCTCAGCTCCTATTATTGCTTCTTGTTAAAAGCCAAGAGCATTGCACTCTCCACAAAACAAACGCACACACATACACACACACAC
>NW_015505745.1:453149-459952 GCF_001515645.1 Sinocyclocheilus grahami | reverse complement strand
AAAATGACTGCTCATAAAGGTACTAATGATTAGTAAATGTTTATAAACATTTATAAATTGATGAATAGTTTCCACTTTAGATTGGGTACTGCAAACACATTAACAAATTATTAATAAATGATTTAAGATGTGCAAATAGTAGAAGTCAACACAACAAAGACCAAATATATGACCTTTACAGACTGTGATTATGAGCTAATGAATATATTAACATGAATAGTTTGTGAAGTGCCTATAAGCTATATTTTCACAACATTTGTAAATGTAAAAATTAACATTAGCTAATATGTGAACTGAAGTTTAATGACATTTGTAAGCATTCAAAAGTACATTAACAAATAAGCTTGTAAATATTGTATAATTTATGTAAAAATCATTTGTAGATTTTTAAAACGCATTGAAAGTTTAATGACATTTGTAAACATTAACCAATGATCCGTTAATCATTATATAATGTTTGTTAACGATTTATTAATGAAGCTTTAAGTAATTGTAAACCATCTGTCAAAATCATTTTAAGATTTTTTTTTTAAATCCATGATCATATGAATTGAGAGTTTAATGACATTTGTAAGCATTTCAATTTATATTAAATTATGATCTGTTAATCATTTGGTAATGTTTAATAAGTTAGTTAACATTAACAAGCACATTATCTCATATTTCTAGATATGTGAATATATATTAAGTAATGATTAGTTAAACATTATATAATGTTTGTTAATGATTTATTAATGAAAGTTATTATAAAGTGTTAGCGGAAATTGTGGGACGGGGGTTGATTTTATCTATCAATAGTTGACTGGATCGTAAAAAGTCTCTATGTGACAGGTGATTGGACGAGATTGGATGTTATTAAATGCTTATATTTGGACTAACATTCACCCCTGAATCATTCACAATAAAATCAGAAACATGTATAAAGAAAGTAAATAGAGTCGAAATGGATTTCATGTTGACTTTAAAGGGGTCATGAACTGCCTTTTTTAAATATTTTGTACTGTTCTCTGAGGTCCATTTATAATGTCATCAAGATTTTTTCATCGAAAAACCTCATAATTTAGAAGTATTAAGCTATTTTCTGTCCTGTTTTGACCCCCTCTCATCAGAACAATCTGTTTGAATAGGTGTGGCAGATTGTAGACTCAGAAGTAAACGCCCACTACTATGATTAGCTAACAGTTTTGTATGTTTGACAGCCTACATTCTTCACAGATGACACTGCTGTGATTTAGGTTAAAAACGCATAAATACTCTGTGCATATCAAACAATCTGTAATGACAGACAAAGCAATAGTGACCACATAATAAAAACAGTTACTCACACTTGTGTGGTGCGACATTACTGTCAGATCCAATATATTCGGCACAGCATCGTCTTTCAATATTTCTGAAAATCCTGCATTGAATTGTGCCTTGTTTGTAAAAGAATCCGTGGTAAAATGAAGTGAACAAAGGACCAAGTTCTTACTGACGTGATCTGGAACTTCATTAATAATAAATTCATCCATTGATCACTCTTTCCTAAAATTGGGATCAGAAGGAAGGCAGTGCAAATACTGTGTTTTTCCACAACTTGGCACTGCACAGTGTCTTCTTGTCGTTGGAGCATCTTTACCGTTTGGTTTCTGCATAGACCTGCATTTGCCTCTCTCGTTATTTACATCTGTCACGGCAGAGAAGAGTCAGGATCCAAGTGCGAGTGCAAAGGTAAGGTTTATTTGGTAATCACAATAACGGAGACACAAGGTGATAATCCTCTGGGTCCTGGTCAAGATTAGAGCTCCACTGAGAAACCCCACTAAAGCCTCACAGTCATGATTAACAGACCGAATTACCAGCCTCACAGAAAGATGAGTGCTTGAATAAGAGGATTTGTGTCCCTTAATTGCACCCGTCAATAACCTCCCACCTACTGACAGGCGTTGTCTTTTACTGGACACCGTGCTGCGATGTGTCCGGGGCCGCCACAGTACAAACACACTCCCTCTCTCCTACGTTTCTGCCTCTCCTGTTGTGAGAGTCGGAACCTTCCCACCTGCATGGGCTCGGACTCTGGAAGAGAGAAAACAGTCTTATTGGTGAGTGAAGGTAATTGAGTCTGTGAGGCGAACGGCGGTTCTCGGAGTTGTCGTTGATCCCGCCTCCGCAATCGGGTGTCCACCCGAATGGCTAGAGATATGAGTTCATCCACCCCGGACGGTAACTCTGATTAATCTATCTCATCCTTAATTCTATTAGAAAGTCCAAACCGAAACATGTCCCACAAAAACAGTCTGCTTTTACTCAATGTTCTTACTGTATGCTACGTTAGCAGCTACCTGACCTGAGTGCTATTTTGTGTTTGTTGGGAGAAAGTCAAGCCAAGGTCTGTCAGAGAAGTGAGCTCTCCTCATGAACATTTCAGAAGCCTTCAGTGCCTTTGAAACAGTTCTCTTAGAGGCAGAGGGGCTAAGGCGAGAGCATCCTTCCACCTCTGTTCTGTTGGAGATTTGTAGGGCAGAAGCCAGCGCAATATGCATTAAACTAATTAAATGTCTAAATCAAATCATTAGTCTGAGGCCTTTTTTATCCCCGCGCCTGAGGTAAAATTAGTTAATTTCTCACTGTGTCGCACACCTAACTAGAGCCGCTTTGTTTCATAACCTAATGCTATGAAAGACATTGGCACTCCACCAACACCGCTTTTCTCTGCCACTTGACGCACTGAGCCATTTGTATATAACACTGGCACTTGCACAAACAATCCTGCAGTTTGATTCTGTGTGGTCTCCTTCCAATCGGTTGCATCCAGCAGAGACTATGAGCTCTTTTTATACCATATAATTAAAACTGTGGCAAAGCAACACGCGTGTAGGAGTAAAAAAAATAACAACCGCCTGAGTAACACGAGCTAGACTAAAAAATATGTCATTACTTCTTTTGTTTAGTGTACAAAAGAAAGGTTTTCTTTCATCTTAGTCTTTTCAGACTTTTGAAGGTATAGTTCAAATAAAAATTACAATTCTTTTATTATTTTCTCACCTTCATGTTGTTCTAAACTTGTAAGACATTTTGTGTGTGTGTGTGTGTGTGTGTGTGTGCATGTTTATGTGGTTTATGAGGACACAAATTTGTATAATAACATGGGTATGACATAGGTATTACAACGAGAAGGTGATTTATGAGGACATTTTCAGTGTCCCCGTAATTCAAAAGGCTTATAAATCATTCAGAATGAGTTTTTTTGAAAATGTAAAAATGCAGAGAGTTTCCTGTAAGGGGTAGGTTTAGGGGTAGGGTTGGTGTAGGGCAGTTTGTCAGTTTGTACAGTAGAAAAACCATTACGCCTATGGAGAGTCCCCATAAACCATAAAAACAAACCTGTGTGTGTGTGTGCGCATGTGTGTGCTTGTCCTATATATACACTGCATTATAGTGGGGCACATCTGCCACTGCTGTTCCTGCCTTGCCTGGTGTCTACTCTCCAGGGAGGCTTATTTTGCCGACTTGACGTGTTCTCAGCTGGTGCAGCTCTCATCTTTGTGCTCTGACTGAAATCCTCTTTTACTCTTTTGAGTTGTAAAACAGACGCACCACATACTCTTTTTAAAACAGAATAATAATTCAGCCATATGCTTTTGCCGTAGGTATCACTTGTGTGGTTTGAATGTGCCGCATTGTGAATCTGAAAAGCGTTTTCTGCTGTTTGGTTGAATTATTTTGAGCAATGCTGAGTTCATGTGTCACGGATGGATGATGCTCCCATCATTTAATATGAGTTAAAGAATGGGGAGAGTCAGGGAAGAAGGGGAGACGGGGGAAAAAATCGTCAATTAGTATGCAAATGCATGCAAGCGACTCCTTCAGAAATCCAATCAGGCTGTCACCTCAGCAGGGGGTGTTATTATGAAGTCCCTGTGAAGTGTGGCTTGTGAGTTGCCATGCAAAATAAGCCATGTCCACAGACGAGCAGACACAGTGGGACTGGCACTGGATCTGCTGGCTGACACCAGTAACACACACACACACATGCACACACATTCATGTTTTCTATGATTTGAGCAATGTTGAAGAACACACTGCGTGTAGGACTGTGTGTCAGTGCTTTTGCTGGAGCTCCCGTGTGCCGAAAACGACAGGCCATGAACTCCCTGTGCAAAATATTGTAATGCTGACATTAAAATGCACGGAGAGAGTGTGAGAGCGACGTGTCATTAGTTTCTTAATGGCCCAAAGGTTACCATACAAGCTTGAATCTCTACTCACTTTTGCAACATAATGTTGGTCAGTGGATCATAATGAGCTTGATGGACAATCACTGAAGTCCTTCTGATAGTCACACACTCAACTGCCTCTTGATTTGCCCCAGAACATCAGATAATACTTACAGTAAATGGGAGCTGCAGTGATAAAAGCCTGGGTAAATTTGATCCGACATGGTTTAGTTACCACTATTATTCTTTATTAGACTTTTTATTAGGTAAGACTTTAATAAAAATATTTTTTTCCGAAATTATGCTAAAGACACAAATGCTATTGTTTTTTATTGGAAGTACGCTTTGGAGGATTTTTACAACCAAAGATATGTCAAAAAAGTATTTGGATATTGGATGTGAACTGAATGTCCAATATACTGGGTATTATTATAGTAAATACAATAGTACTAAATTGTGTGTGTGTGTGCGTGTGTGTGTGTGTGTGTGTGTGTGTGTGTGTGTGTGTGTGTAAATATAAGTATATTTTATACATAAAGTATGAAGTGTGTATGCCTGTTGCCTTCACTTTTTCTCTGTATTTTATTTATATATATATATATATATATATGTGTGTGTGTGTGTGTGTGTGTGTAAATATAAGTATATTTTATACATAAAGTATGAAGTGTGTATGCCTGTTGCCTTCACTTTTTCTCTGTATTTTATTTATATATATATATATATATGTATATATATATATAAATTTAGATATATCTATCAATGGATCAATCTATCTATATAAATATTAATCCATTTCTGTAATTTATTAGTTGATTTTTTTGTCGTCTGATGAATGCATGTAATATGACAAGGCAAATGTAAAACTGATACACTGTAGACAAATGAACAGTACTCAAGTGTGTGCCAATAATATAAAAAAACTAAATAAATGATTAATTAAAATATCAAAAATTCATATAAATAGCACAATTAAGATGCACAATATTAATATTATTTTTATTGATGACTACTTAGCTGATCACTGCATTAACTGCAAGACATCCCTTGTTCAAATTATCAAAGTATGTTGCTTATTTAATAGTGGTTGCATTATATTTGGGAATGATTTTGAATTGATGAATGTTATCTGTACTATGGCTTGTCAGACTATGCAAACATGGATTAAATAATCATTATATACAGTAGTAGCATGTGCAGGCCAGCAAATAATTGACACACACTGCAGAAAAGAGTCCAAAGTTATTCATTCTGTTTGTAGCCTTCCCTCTTTTACTGACAGACTAAGTGAAGCATATTGTCCATACAAATGATCTGTTCTTTATATTCAAACAATAAACTGACAGGATGTAAGAATAAAAGGCCAAGGCCATAATTAAAGAATTGTGAGGTATATAAAAACCTGTTTGCCTGAATCACCATGAACACATTCTGGCATTCTGTATTGTAAAAAAAAAAAACAACTGTGATGAAAGCTGCAGTAAAATATTGGCTCATCTTGCATTATCAACAACAGAGTTGCCAGAGCCGCTGGTCTAAAACATTATACGCAGCATACTGCTGCTATATACAGTATATTCAGAATTGGTAGTATCAGATATACTTGTTTAAGAATAACCATTAATATGAATATCTACAGGGCCACAGTTAAAAATTCACAATATCACACCATCACAAGCTCTAATTGTGCAAAGAAGGCTCTTTCTGTTGGTTCGTTTCACACAGATGTACTCCCTTCACTCCCTATTATCACATAATAGGAAAACTAGTCCAGCTCAGCACGTCTACTAGCAGAAAAAAATTGTCACCTCACAGTAAGGCATCATTTTATTGAGATCCCAACCAGATGAGACCAGATAAGAGGGGAGAGATGAGGAATCTGCTCCACCCTCTCCCAATGGAGCAAAACAGTACGAAGTCAGTCACTCAGAGGAAGAGTGAAGGCAACAGATCCTACCTAAGGACTGACAAGAGGACAACAGAAGTGAGAAACCTGTCAGTGGTTGTGTTGTTCGATGTTTCCATAGAAAAAAAATGTTGCAAGAAGAAACGAAACAAGACTATTGTTCTGATACGGTCAGGATCTTCTCATAAAATGAGTAGTTGATTAATAAACATGTCCATGGGTTTGTTTGTTTTTAATTAGCATCCTGATTTTGGATGAGGGAAAACATACTTTATTTGTTAATCTTCACTACATGTAATCACTTTTTTGTCCCAATATTCCATGTAGTCATTCAATTAATACATGAAGTCATAAAAATGTCACGCATGAGAAAAAGAAGTATTGTTTACAATTGTTATAAATGGAGTATGGCATGTCACGCTGCAGGACATGGCAAATTCCCAAAAGTATTTCATGCCATCCATGTATGTTTGTAAAATTCACATGCTAATATATTGGTTATAGACACACAATGTGCATTCACGCATATGCTTATGTTGTTTAAAAGGGCTTTAAAAGGAGTACCACAGCTCCCCCTAGTGGACAGCATAAAAGCCACTGCTATTGTTGTCTTTGACATTGGCACCTATTCAATATCCAATAATTTAAGCCATGTTTAGTTACAATCACCTAGGCAACAAAGTAAGCCAGTAAAAAGGTGA
>NW_015505745.1:448017-453139 GCF_001515645.1 Sinocyclocheilus grahami | reverse complement strand
ACAGAATAAAAAGGAGGAAATAGAGGGGGAGGGGGGGGGGGGGGGGGGATCGTTGAACCTTTCCTGTGCACTTTATTTCTATTTGAACTCCTCATCTTTTATACAGCATATTTCTCCATCTATTTCCACATGAAGGGAGCCAAAGCTTTTTCTTCCTCTTCTGTCTGTTTTTCTGTGTTTTTCTTCAAGATCTCTCCTGACCATTTCAGCCAGGTCTTCTTCTTTCTTGTTTTCCCCTTTTTCTCTCTTTCTTGGTGTGGGGATGTCTTTAGGCTATCGCCGTTACAAAAGCTAATGAGCTCCCTATTGAGGCTGTATTTTAAGGTATCATAGCTCCTGATGCAAAGGCTGTTCCAAACATCAGAAAATTTAATTATGCTGCCTTCTAAGATACATTACTTTGATCAAATTCCAAGGCATCACCACATGCATCATTAGAAGAGAAGGCAATCCCATAAGGATATTTTTACTACATTCTGGGATTTTAAAAATTCCAATAAATCCAAGACGGTGGACAATGCAACAAAAATGCTGACTATAATTTAGTCTCATATATCCCAAATAATACAGAAGTGTCAAATAATTATTTTTTCATTATAGTAACTGGTTATTTTATCTACTGTATTTTATGGAATATATCACATTTTTTATCATCTGAAATGTGCTGCGACACATTTGGATTTGTGCCAAATGCGAGAGCTATGTGAGCCCAAGTTTATTTGTATAGCACATTTTGCACATGCCAGTAGTTTCAAATAAATTTCTTTAGGTTTGGCATTTATAATAGGCTAAATGTTGTTTATAATAAAATGTTAAAAATGGTGGGTGAATCCTGTTACAAAACAAGAAAATCCACATCTAGGCACTTACATATTTAGAAAGGTAAAAAGCCTTTATTATAAGACAAGGCTACATTTAAAAAAAACACCAACGTGTATCTGCCTAAACAGGCCTTCGTCAGGGTACGGTACCTGTTTAGGCTGATACGCATTGGTGAAGCTAAAATACACGTTTATAATGTTCATAAATATTTTATTCAAAGATATTTTACATTATTTCTGAATGTAATAATAAAATATGACTTATACACTGATGGGGCCTATCTGTGTGTTTTTCTCTCAACAGAGTAATTTTGCACTTATTTTCCA
This sequence comes from Sinocyclocheilus grahami, assembly GCF_001515645.1. Classification (NCBI taxonomy): domain Eukaryota; kingdom Metazoa; phylum Chordata; class Actinopteri; order Cypriniformes; family Cyprinidae; genus Sinocyclocheilus; species Sinocyclocheilus grahami. Next base: position 451,991 of record NW_015505745.1, on the reverse strand, counting down.
TAAAATATGATAATTGAGTAGCCTATTGTGCAATTCGCTTAGCAACAAGCTAACATTACATTTTTGGAAAAAATGTTTTTCCAAATGACTCACTTATGAGGTACAATGACATTTGGGAAGCAATTTTAGAAGCCAGTTGCCTTTGTAGGCAGCAGGCTGCAGGCAGCACTAGGTTTAGTAACAGAGTTCCTGTGTGACCGAACAGCCTAACAGTTTTTCTACAGGTTCAGTGGGAGTGAGTACAGCTGTGAACCCCATTGTCTTGAATGCACATGGAGACACGTGCCACTTGCTGCCCTGCACTCCCTAATGGAGAGGAAACAAAATACTGGATTTATATTATGACTTCTCCAGGTTGCACTTTACAATGGCTACATTATTAGATAGTTCTCCCTTCCCTTACAGAGCAGCCATTGAGATTCATGCTTGGCTCACAGTAGGTGAGTATACAGTATATTCCAGATATTATGTGTACGAGGTGAGGTGTGCAGAATCTCTCAATTATTTAGCATCTACATAGATCATTCGGTTGAAAGTAGCAGTCTCGAATACTGTATAGCATGATGTAGCTGTGTGAAAATTTCAAGAGGGTAAGAAATGTGCGTGTTAAACATTCTTCTCTGTTTTTCTGAGGTTGGTAGTAGATCTCCTGCTGTGCCCTCATCTTCCTCACTGAGCGGAGGAAGTGGGCCGGAAATGCCTGTGAGAATTTTTATTTTTTATTTATTTTATTTTTTTTGTAGGACCAAAATAATTTTTGTGAGCTCTGACTTGCAAATTGGTGAATAGAGACTGAAAGAGTATCTAAAATTTCATAAATTCCTTGGTTTTAAATAACTTAAATGACCGTGCGCATTAGCGAATTAGCCTCAATTCGGAGTCAATTTACCAAACTCACTTATATTAAAAATAGAACTCAATTAAACATAGAACTTTCATTAACAAAATGAATAAAAATACACCATGCTATAGGCATAATAGCCTATAAAATAAAAAACTACTTACACAAAGTTTAAATATAAAAAACCGTGGAACCAAATAAATAAGAAACAGAATGTTTATTGGCAAAACAAATAAAAAAGCTCGGAGGCACGCCATATGTTAAAAAAAAGAAGAAACAAATTAGGCTACACATAGTTTAAATAAAGTAAAAATCAGCAAACACCAAACAAACCAAATAAATAAGAACGAATCGAATGTTAGAAAAAAAACTTCCAAAATCACCATTGATACATGGCAAAAATCAACAGGCTTTTCAAAATCCAAAATATTGCCAAACAGGAGCTTTTGCATTTCGTTTCGAAACTAAATCTTCCGCCATCGTCTCGTCTGTCTCACCTCACTCTTGTCGGTCAGCTTTACTCACTCTCCTCACGTGATAAATGAAATCTGACTCCTGCTGATGATCTGTGATGTGACTGTCGTTCGGCACTCTGCATAATGGTATTGTCTGTTCTCTAACTGAACTAAATTATTTTAATAGGCGGTGCCATGGTGGGCAAGGGATGTAACCGGTGTTGTGGCTTAACACCGGTAATACCATCAACACAGACTATCGCAGCAAGCCTAGTTAGTACCAGTTATTACCCAGTTATTGTAATTGCTATAATAAGTACAGTATCTCACAGAAGTGAGTACACCCCTCACATTTTTGTAAATATTTTATTATATCTTTTCATGTGACAACACTGAAGAAATGACACTTTGCTACAATGTAAAGTAGTGAGTGTACAGCTTGTATAACAGTGTAAATTTGCTGTCCCCTCAAAATAACTCAACACACAGCCATTAATGTCTAAACTGCTGGCCACAAAAGTGAGTACACCCCTAAGTGAAAATGTCCAAATTGGGCCCAATTAGCCATTTTCTCTCCCCGGTGTCATGTGACTCAGTGTTACAAGGTCTCAGGTGTGAATGGGCAGCAGGTGTGTTAAATTTGGTGTTATCGCTCTCACTCTCTCATACTGGTCACTGGAAGTTCAACATGGCACCTCATGGCAAAAGTGCTGGAAAATAATGGTGGCCACACAAAATATTGACACTTTGGGCCCAATTTGGACATTTTCACTTAGGGGTGTACTCACTTTTGTGGCCAGTGGTTTAGACATTAATGGCTGTGTGTTGAGTTATTTTCAGGGGACAGCACATTTACACTGTTATACAAGCTGTACACTCACTACTTTATATTGTAGCAAAGTGTCATTTCTTCAGTGTTGTCACATGAAAAGATATAATAAAATATTTACAAAAATGTGAGGGGTGTACTCACTTCTGTGAGATACTGTACATGTATGTACACATGGAACAGGACTGTAAAATAAAGTGCTACTATGTATATATTTTGCCATTAGAATCATATTATGTTTATATACCAGACTTTGATCATAAGAATTTTTTTTTATTATATTTGTTATTTATTAATTATTAACAGAAGCCCAAGAGTGTGACATCATATCCTGTTGTCGATATTCACTGTGGATAAAGATATAATAAAATATTTACAAAAATGTGAGGGGTGTACTCACTTCTGTGAGATACTGTACATGTATGTACACATGGAACAGGACTGTAAAATAAAGTGCTACTATGTATATATTTTGCCATTAGAATCATATTATGTTTATATACCAGCCTAAGATTGGGTGGACCTCCTAAGTGGACTAATGCCACCCTGGCCCTTGTGTGTCCTAACCAAACACCTTAACGACTTCCAGACGCTTCATTTACCAAACATAAAGTGCACTGGTTGTGTTTAGAGACTTGTAATGGTCACTGTATACGCCCATTTGTGTTTGAAAGCGCAGCCAAGAGCAGGACTGCAAATTTGGTTTGGACTTTGGTTCTTTGTTCTGACAAGGTCTCATCTGCTCACTAAATCCCACTCCTACTAACAGAAGAGAGCAGCTAAATTGGGCCTGTTTGTCAGGTATAAGCTTGTTTTGTTTTTGCAGTCCGACAGTGTTTCCTGACAGATAGCAAACCCATAAGCATTCATCTGTCTGGATTTTAAACCTGATATGTTGGGTAAGCTTTCAACATCCTAAAAAAAATAACAACAACATAGCAAAGGAAACAAACTGTGTCTTTAGGCTACAGCCCTGCTAGCTGAAGGTAAATGAATTCAAAGTGAAATCTGTTGGCATCCTTAAAGGGATAGTCCACCCAAAAATGAATATTCTGTAATCTAATCACCCTCGTTCTTCTGTGGAACACAAAAGAAGATATTTTGAATAATTTGAAAACAGTTTCGGTTCCCATTGACTTCCATTGTAAAAAAAAAAAATTCATACAATGTAAGTCAATGGGAACTGAAACTGTTTTCAAAGAAGAATGCAAGTCATAAAGTTTTGGAATGACATGATGGATGATGACATCACTGAATCAACAATAAACTGACTTTAACTGAAAAACTGACTCTTTTCTATTGTCCTTTTATCGGCACGTTTTTCCTGATTAACACTGTAATCTGCTTTGACACAAAAGCACTATATAAATAAAGGTGACTTGACTTGACTTGATATGAGGGAGTGTAAATGATGAAAGAATTTTCATTTTCAGGTGAACTACCTGTTAAAGCCTATGGGAAAAGCTTTTTTAATATTTTTATAATAATATTTTTTTTTTTTTTTTTTTTTTGCGCTACAACATAGGATTATTCAATGCATGCTGATGAACTTTTATCATAGTTTATAGTTATATGGAAGCGAAAGTTGTTAACATTAAACCCGTTCTATATCATCAGTAGTATTATTTGTAGTACCATCCATCGTTTCCTCAATATGCACATCATTTTTGCTGTGCGCAGCTTTGCGCTCGTGCTGACGCGGCGAGTAGGTATACTCTCTAAGCGCTGTTTCATTATGCTTTCAGTTTCGTTTGCCCTTTGATGTTTCTCATATGCAACAGAAATTGCAGCGCTTATGAGTTGACCAACGCGGTGGTCGCGCCAGTGCGACCGCACACAAAATTTAGTC
>NW_015505745.1:447688-447974 GCF_001515645.1 Sinocyclocheilus grahami | reverse complement strand
ACAAAATTTAGTCGCACAGGCAGAAAAAATGGTCGCAGTCTGGAGTCCTGCATATTAAAGTTCTTAAGTGCAGCTTTGCTTTGTTTACAGCGGAAACCAAGGAAACGCTTTAAGCGCCACCTGCTGGCAGAGAGTGAATCTGCGTCTCATTCAGCTCGTCTGCTGTTTCGGTTTCATGCAGATATTTTTATGCATAGTTTCACAAAACTGAAGTCAAACCATTCTGTTTTTGCTTCAAATTTCAAAATTATACAATCTAATTTAGATTAAAAACTGCTCATGTTGC
>NW_015505745.1:368378-447209 GCF_001515645.1 Sinocyclocheilus grahami | reverse complement strand
GCTTATGAGTTGACCAACGCGGTGGTCGCGCCAGTGCGACCGCACACAAAATTTAGTCGCACAGGCAGAAAAAATGGTCGCAGTCTGGAGTCCTGCATATTAAAGTTCTTAAGTGCAGCTTTGCTTTGTTTACAGCGGAAACCAAGGAAACGCTTTAAGCGCCACCTGCTGGCAGAGAGTGAATCTGCGTCTCATTCAGCTCGTCTGCTGTTTCGGTTTCATGCAGATATTTTTATGCATAGTTTCACAAAACTGAAGTCAAACCATTCTGTTTTTGCTTCAAATTTCAAAATTATACAATCTAATTTAGATTAAAAACTGCTCATGTTGCATGTATGCAGCATCTTTGTTTGGATCATGATTAAAATGCAGTGGTTGCCTCTAATTTTAAATGGAAAGAGCACAGACAAAGCCTTAGTTTGTTTATATGAAGAGATTTATTTTGTTTGTGTTACTTATTTATTTGATTTGGGGCTAGTTTTAAAATTTAAATTTAGATTTGTTATTTACATTTACATTATATTTAAATTTTGTTATTTAGCAAATGCTTTTATCCAAGGCAACTAACAAATGAGGACAACAGAAGCAATCAAAACCAACAAAAGAGTGCTATATTAGTATATTATTTTAGTGTTATATTTCAATTTCTTTTGACAGGAATAAAAACAAGGCTATGAGGGATAAGTGGATTGTACTGATGTTCAACAACTGAAAATTCTGTGATCTAGTACCTTTATACAGTGTGTGCCATTGTAAAGACTGCAAGTCTATCCCTAACAGCCTCGTTTTCATCCTTGTAAAATTCATTACGGTGCCTGCCATGACTAAAGTCTAATAATTTGAATGGGATTGAATCTTGCACGCCATCAACGGGCCTTAAATCATTTAATTTTAGCTATTCACAAATGCAACTGAAGTCTGCTGAAATCCTGAAGCATATTTAAGAAATATGATGCCGCTGTGCTGACAGAATTTCCAGTCTACATAATATTTGTCAGGTCAACAGATATTGAAGTTGAATTTCAGCAGATGATTAGTGTGTATGTATTGATAATCCATGAGAGCCTCTTGACTAGGGCCGCCTGCGGGGTTGTAGAGAGCAGGGCCAAAGCGAGAGTGCCATGTGGCACCTGGGTCATACAGCTGTAGGCCTCCTGAGCCCCAGACATGCACACTCACAACACACACTCTTCTCCTAACACTCCTGTTCTCCAATGGGCCTGTTTGCATTCACATATAATTCCTAGTCCATGCTCATAAGCATGTACGCAGTGTGTCGGTGTACTTGAAGAAACAAACACGCTCAAATGATCGTGTACCCGACAGAGATAAACAAGACAAACCGTCTGGCACATGCAATGAATAAAACCATTAAAATAGTGTTTGCGCTTTATTCTGTTTTTCATACACAGCGACCCAATGTATCTTGACACTTGAAAGACATTGCATGCAAAACAAAACATCACACCAAGTGGCATTTATTTAAAGTCAGCATGAATTTAAAATTCATCCTATGAGGTTGGTAATATTTTTTTAAAGTTTTTTTTAAAGAAGTTTTAGCTTCTGTTATGATCTACAGAACCCCGCACATAAACATGCAGGGGGGAAAAAAGTAAATGGTTTACTAATTCGTTCCCTCGTTTTAAGTAAATAACTTAAATAAATAAGTTAACAAAATAACAATTTGTCCTACTTCCTGTCCGCATTCTTATAAACTGATGTAGATGCCTCTCACTTAAAATGATTCCATGTAATGCTGCAAGGCTTTTGAGAATGTCTCTATAACTCATTCCCAAAGTAAAACCCAATTAAAGTGTCTCTGTCCATAACATGCTGTAACATAACAGCAGCATCAGGTTTATGAGAATGAGGACAGGAAGTAGAATTAATTATTATTTTGTGTGTACGATTTACTTAAAACGAGGGAACGAATGATTATATCTAACGCACGATTTACTTAAAATGAAGGAACGAATTAGTAAATTGTGCACAAAATTTAGTAAACCGAGGGAACGAATCAAGTTAATCATGTGCACGATTACATTTTTTCCCCTGCATGTCATGTGCAGGGCTCCGTACTCTTCAGGGTTCAACCAAGGCTGCATTTATTTGATCAAAATACAATAAAAACAATATTGTAAAATATTATTTTAAAAATTAAATAAATGTTTTGTTTTTTAATATATTTAAAAATTTTCAGTGTCCATACACGTGATCTTTCAGAAATCATTCTAATATGCTTATTTGCTGCTCAAGAAACAATTCTCATTATTATCCATGTTGAAAAAAATTGTGCTGCTCAATATTTTCTGGAAACCGTGTTACATTTTTTGTCAGGATTCTTTGATGATTAGCAAATTAAAAATAAATGAATAAATAAATAAAATAAAAATGAAAACAGGATTTATTTGAAATACAGATCTTTTGTAAGATTATACATGTCTTTACTGTCACTTTTGACCAATTTAATGCATCCTTGCTGAATAAAAGTGTTTAAAAAAAACTTACTGACCTTAAATGTTTCCTATAATTGCTACTTTGCATCTTGACTTTGTGTCATAATTACTAATTTTTTCAACTATGTTGAAACAGGCTTCTATATGAACTACTATTGCAAATATGGCTAGAAAACTGAAAAAAAGCCCTGGCATCATTTGTTTGCAGATATCACTTGGTTTGACATTTTGTACCTAATACAATGAAATTACATTTCCAAGAGTTGCTGAATATGTTTAGAGACTGCTGAACAGTATGTCACATCCACTAAGCAAATACAATTCCACATCCTCATTTTCTCTTGTCTCTAACAGCATTTGTCTTGTCGTCTGGTCTTTCCTCCCTCTCTTTCCGCTCTGCTCTAACAGTGCTGGCACCTGTCACTGTTTGGCATCTCTGCGTTGGATGCAATCAGATCTGGTGTCAGTCAGTGGCCTCTGTCTGGCCTTCAGCCCCAGTCTATCTGGCCTGCACTGTAGAAGGAAGCATTCTGTCTCATCGTCTCCCCTGCCTGCTGATGCTCTCATGCTCCCTCCTTCCTGTCACCCCAAACCCAGCCCCGGCAGGAGCCATATGGCGTCTTCTGCCCCCTTTCTCCAGCCCCGCCCCTCTCCGCGGTGCACCGAGATAAATCTCTCACCCCCTGAGCCACGCTGTCTCACATTCCTCTGTTCTCTTCATCCTGCCATTTTCCCTTCCTCTGCGCCTCTAGGTCTTAGCATGCTGCTACCTTCCCTCTGGGTTCACACAGGCGCTGTGTTAGTCTGGACGGGGGGTTGTGTAGGGAAGCACAAAGGAAGTGGAAGATAAAGATGTTAGATTATTGTAGAACAACACTATTATACTGTGCTAATACTTATAGAAGTTGTTCATACAGAAATTGAAATTCTGTAATCATTTACTCATCCTCATGTTCTTACAAACCTTTATGTATTTCCGTGGAACGAAAAAAGGAGATGCCAACAAGATTTCTTTATTTGCAAGAAAGTGACAGAAATTTTGGGACACAGTCCTGTTTGTGTTCCTATAACGTCCATCTAATGAGGAACAAATTGGAGCAATATATATATATATATATATATATATATATACATATAATGTATGTATATATTTAAAATATAATTTATTCCTGTGATGGCAAAGTTGAATTTTCAGCATCATTACTCCAGTCTTCAGTGTCACATGATCCTTCAGAAATCATTCAGATATCCAGATTGGATGTTCAAGAAACAATTCTAATTATTAGAACAGATGCTGTCAAGCTCCAAAAATCACATAAAAGCATTCTAGTAATCTTCTTTGAATGTGATGTACTTGCATATGCAGAAGTGTGAATGACAGCAAGATTTGACAACTAGGAGGTGTGGAAGGACAAGACGATGAGTAAATGATGAAAGAATGGTAAATTGTGTCTGAACTGTTCATTTACTTTGCAAATATCAGAAAGATTGTGTGCCTGAGATATAAATTTACTCCATTTCAAATAGAAAGCAATGTGCACATTTTGTCAAATGAAAACAACAACCGTTGTGAAAACCACTGGAAGCAGTCTCTGCATGTTCTCTCTCAGAGATTCATCACTGCAAGAGTTCAGCCTGTCAATCAGCCCTGAATGCTAGGGTCTATGCCACAAACACATCGCTTTCATTAACGTCTCCACGGTGTGTTCCGAATTTTGTCAGTGAAATATCTGCTTAGTTTGAAACTTTACAAAGACACACACACTCAAAATAGTTTCTCTGGCACACAGGCCACTATATCATCTGAAGATTTATGAGTGTCGAATAGGAGTGTGAGCGCTGTGTGGATCCCTGTCACATTGCCACCGGTGGGCAGAAGTCAGCACAGGAGCCATAAACACCACTGGGGCAACCTCTAATGAAGGGTGAGACAGGGCCAGAGACCTCCCCAATCACTCACTCACACACAAACATATAAAGAGTAGAGCTCGGTCCCAAAATCTAGTAAGCCGCACTGTCTGAGACAATTCACACAGGGCATGTTATTGCACTCCACTATACTATTTATATATACTAATTATATATACACGTTCAATAGGTTGAGGTCAGTACAATTTTAAATACTTTTATTCAGCAAGGATCGATAAAATTGATCAAATGTGACAGTAAAGTGACATGTATAATGTTACAAACAATTTCCATTTAAAATAAATGCTGTTCTTTTGACCTTCCAAACCATCAAAGTATCCTGAAAAATATTAGAAATAATAATAATAATAATAAAAATAATAAAAATGTTTGAGCATCAAATCAGCAGAATGCCATTAGAATGATTTCTGAAGGATGCGACCCTGAAGACTGGAGTAATGACTGCTGAAAATTTAGCTTTGCCATCACAAGAACAAATTACACCAATTACAAAAATACCAAAAATAGAAAACAGTTCTTTTAATTGTAATAATATTTATCAGTATTACTGTTTTAATGTATATTTGATCAAATAAAAGAAGCCTCAGTGAGCATAATAGACTTTTTATTGAAAAAACCTTTTATAGTCTTACCAAACCCAAACTTTTGAACGGTATAATTTTTTTCTCCTGTCGCAGACCTCAGTTTAAAAATTCTTGCTCTAATAAACCAAAAACATGTGGCACAAACTAATGTTAGGTGACAATGAAGTCAATTGAATTACAAAAATATTTTGACAAACAGTATTGGAGACGGTTACATAATGAACATTCAGTCATCTTGAATTATTCCCATTGCTCACTGCAATGCATTTGGCTACCTCTCAACCTGGCCAGATGACTGTTACCAAAAACCTCCTCTTAGATTAAAAAATAAAAATAAAAATACCAGCCTGAACCATCTTAGCCATGCTGAGAGACCAGCTAACCACCTTAGACTGATTTAAGTTTTTGTTTCTTTCTTTTTCACTTCCACACACACACACACACACACCTCAAATTGACACACTAACCAGCTGGCCCATGACCGCTTCAGTAGCCTCACTTATCTGTGTGTAATTATAAAAGCCCACAGCTCTAAAGTGCATGTCATGAGTTGTGTGGAACTGTCAAATACAATCAGAGCAGATCAGTGCCTTAATCTAAGGGCTGGACAGCAGAACGCTTGAGAAGAAACGACCTGATCAGAGAGTGATTTAGGGGACTCGAACAATGACAGACTCAAGACTGCAGCAAATAAACTTTAAACAGTAGTGATCACCGACTATGACCACAGGCACAGCCATCTAACCCCTGCCAAAGAGCATTTACTCACTGAAGGAGAAAACACTTTGAGTGACGTGCAGAAAAGGAGGTGTTGCATGTTCCTCACTTCACTGGGAACTTCTTTCAAAGTAGGCCTACTGTCATTGTTAATCATGCTACGTTTACGTTTGGTCTGTTCCAAAACCTGGTGAGCTGCCTACAGATGCAGCATTTTGAGGCACCATATGTACTCTAAAGATGCAAAGGCTGTTCCAAAAAGTACAATTTTAAAAACAAATAAAAAATGAATTATATTACCAAATAATTATGTGTAGCTTATTACTGTTTTGTACTGTGAGGTTAGCAACATGTGGAGGGCTACTTGTGGGGCACACATAGGCTGTCTCCAAAATCATATACTTCAAGAGTTAACATTGAAGTTGCATGTGCACTTCAGAAACTCACTGCAAGTAACTCATCCGGGTACATTTGTTTACTATATAGTAGGAAAGTGCCCATGTTCGGATACAGCAGTAGTTGCTGCTTATGTACAGTAGGTTTTTCCAAATCAATCACTTATGAAGTGCAATCAGGGTTAGTATGATTTCTTAGAAGGCAGCTGCCTATGTAAGCAGCAGGCAGCAAGGCAGCTCACTAGGTTTAGAGTATTTTCTCTTCATCAAAATGTCAACTATAGTGGAGATCAAAATTACAACGAGTGAAAACGGGCAGAAATATCTGCACGCTATCAGTGTGCGAATTACAGGAGTTTAATACGTATCTACATGAATATGTGCCTTAGCCTACCACTGAAATTACCTGAGCAGTTGAATTATGTTTCTAAAAAACTTGCTTATTCAATAATGTGCATTTACTGCATGGACGGGGCAAGAACAAAGTATAAGCGTTTAAAATGCATACAGCTTACCTATTTTGACTTGCTGTTAATGCTGTTAAATTGAATGTAAGAAATAAACTGCCTGCTTAAGACCACAATGTTAGAAACAACAACACTGAAATAAGAGCTTGTGCGATGAAAGTTGCGTTTGTTACTATAAAGCAACAGTTTTCAAATAAAACAAAGCGTTTTCTTTCAGAATTTTCATAGGATAAAAGTAAAAACTGTTACATTTTAAGATGTTTTAAAATCTACATTTTCTGCTCTGCCTCAGCTCCAGCCGTCTAACAGCGCTCATCAATGTCTAAATGATTGAAATTACCAATCAAATCAAAGAAGGCCTTACTGTTCACAGAAATCGAGCGCGCATTTCACCTCAGCGCTTCAGTGAAGGTAGGTCAAATAATGTCATATTTGCATTAAAAATGGCATAACTGAGCGAATGACACTTAATGACAGTTGTCATAAACATGCATAAAACCTCCTTCATATTCATGACATGTGGCATGTCATGATTATGAAGGTGTCATGTCAGTCTTATGCACACCCCTTCAAGTAAAGTGTTACCAAAGAATCACCAGTGTAGAAACAATGATCCAGAGAAAGAGAACAAAGAGGGCCGTTTTTTACTATTCAGTAAATAAAAAAAAGTTTATTTTGTTGCGAAAGTTAATGATGTTCTATGGTTCGCTACAGGCTGCCCACGAAAGCATGATATTGCACTTTTTTCAGTGTACATATATCAACAACACTGCAATAAGTTGCATAGTTAAAATAGCAATATCTACAGTCTAAATTTCTAGACTGTAGATCCCACCCCCTCCCCACCCTCCAAATTTCCCACCCAGGATATCTGCCATATTTGCATTAAAAATGACATAACTGAGCGAATGACACTTAATGACAGTTGTCATAAACATGCATAAAACCTCCTTCATATTCATGACATGTGTCATGTCATGATTATGAAGGTGTCATGTCAGTCTTATGCACACCCCTTCAAGTAAAGTGTTACCAAAGAATCACCAGTGTAGAAACAATGATCCAGAGAAAGAGAACAAAGAGGGCCGTTTTTTACTATTCAGTAAATAAAAAAAAGTTTATTTTGTTGCGAAAGTTAATGATGTTCTATGGTTCGCTACAGGCTGCCCACGAAAGCATGATATTGCACTTTTTTCAGTGTACATATATCAACAACACTGCAATAAGTTGCATAGTTAAAATAGCAATATCTACAGTCTAAATTTCTAGACTGTAGATCCCACCCCCTCCCCACCCTCCAAATTTCCCACCCAGGATATCTGCCAGCCCACCCTTCTATAGTGCTTAAGAACCGGGCCTGCTTGTAGGTCACATGACAATGACAAGTCGTGTGGTTTACATTCATACTATATAGAACATACTTTTGGCTGGGGAGAAATTACTTATTCAAAAGAAGTACCTACTCGTAGAGTATGTGATTTCGGATGCTGCCTTTGTTTCTTGTGTCTCTGGAATATTTGAGTGTATCTTGTGTATCTGGAATATTGTGTATCTGGAATATAGCAATTATGCATACAGACCCCAGCATGTTTTCCTGCAGGATGGCTTTGAATAATGTAGATCCTGCTGCATTTATGCAAGGCGATAGTAAAAATCTCAGCCTAGCGAATGGCCGGTAATTGACTCCGTTGAACATTTTCTGCTCTGTTAATTCCGTTAATGTTGCATACGCAGCGCTATTTGCTCTACATCGCCAGCTGCTTGCCCGTCGTTTTCATCATCAGCTACTTCCATGCAGGTACTACAACCGGCCAGTACACACCCAGCCTCATCATTAAGACTGGCTGCTTTATGTTCATTTCTCAAGGGGATCTAAATGAGGGGTGGATTTGGGTACGTCCATTTCAGACAAGGTGGTCTGATATTTTGTGGATATTTGTGCAGTAAACGTGCTTCTATCTAACACTCTGAGGGTCATGTCAGAGACATGTAGCCAGCTATACATAAAACATTTAAAAATACTTTATTTTGTGGTTCAGCTAATTTTAAAATGGAAGATATTAGGGATGTAACAATATTTGCATTAAAAATGACATAACTGAGCGAATGACACTTAATGACAGTTGTCATAAACATGCATAAAACCTCCTTCATATTCATGACATGTGTCATGTCATGATTATGAAGGTGTCATGTCAGTCTTATGCACACCCCTTCAAGTAAAGTGTTACCAAAGAATCACCAGTGTAGAAACAATGATCCAGAGAAAGAGAACAAAGAGGGCCGTTTTTTACTATTCAGTAAATAAAAAAAAGTTTATTTTGTTGCGAAAGTTAATGATGTTCTATGGTTCGCTACAGGCTGCCCACGAAAGCATGATATTGCACTTTTTTCAGTGTACATATATCAACAACACTGCAATAAGTTGCATAGTTAAAATAGCAATATCTACAGTCTAAATTTCTAGACTGTAGATCCCACCCCCTCCCCACCCTCCAAATTTCCCACCCAGGATATCTGCCAGCCCACCCTTCTATAGTGCTTAAGAACCGGGCCTGCTTGTAGGTCACATGACAATGACAAGTCGTGTGGTTTACATTCATACTATATAGAACATACTTTTGGCTGGGGAGAAATTACTTATTCAAAAGAAGTACCTACTCGTAGAGTATGTGATTTCGGATGCTGCCTTTGTTTCTTGTGTCTCTGGAATATTTGAGTGTATCTTGTGTATCTGGAATATTGTGTATCTGGAATATAGCAATTATGCATATAGACCCCAGCATGTTTTCCTGCAGGATGGCTTTGAATAATGTAGATCCTGCTGCATTTATGCAAGGCGATAGTAAAAATCTCAGCCTAGCGAATGGCCGGTAATTGACTCCGTTGAACATTTTCTGCTCTGTTAATTCCATTAATGTTGCATACGCAGCGCTTTTCTCTCTACATCGCCAGCTGCTTGCCCGTCGTTTTCATCATCAGCTACTTCCATGCAGGTACTACAACCGGCCAGTACACACCCAGCCTCATCATTAAGACTGGCTGCTTTATGTTCATTACTCAAGGGGATCTAAATGAGGGGTGGATTTGGGTACGTCCATTTCAGACAAGGTGGTCTGATATTTTGTGGATATTTGTGCAGTAAACGTGCTTCTATCTAACACTCTGAGGGTCATGTCAGAGACATGTAGCCAGCTATACATAAAACATTTAAAAATACTTTATTTTGTGGTTCAGCTAATTTTAAAATGGAAGATATTAGGGATGTAACAATTCACTCAACTCACGATTCGATTCGATTCACGATTTTGATTTCACGATTCGATTCGCGGGTTGTTGTTTTTTTAACAAAATGAGATTTAAGACAAATTATAAATTAAATCTGTCCTTTTATTATTGCTTGGACAAAATGCTGCACATTTCTTTGTGAAATTGAAATATAACACTATAATAATATACTAATATAGCACTTGCATATTACTGCTCGTTTGTTGGTTTTGATTGCTTCTATTGTCCTCATTTGAAAGTCGCTTTGGACAAAAGTGTCTGCCAAATAACAAAATTTAAATATAATGTAAATGTAAATAACAAAACTAAATTAAAATTGTAAAACAAGCCCCAAATCAAATAAATAAGTAACACAAACAAAATAAATCTCTTCATATAAACAAACTAAGGCTTTGTCTTGTGCTCTTTTCATTTAAAATTAGAGGCAACCACTGCATTTTAATCATGATCCAAACAAAGATGCTGCATACATGCAACATGAGCAGTTTTTAATCTAAATTAGATTGTATAATTTTGAAATTTGAAGCAAAAACAGAATGGTTTGACTTCAGTTTTGTGAAACTATACATAAAAATATCTGCATGAAACAGCAGATGAGCTGAATGAGACGCAGATTCACTCTCTGCCAGCAGGTGGCGCTTAAAGCGTTTCCTTGCTTTCCGCTGTAAACAAAGCAGCGCTGCACTTATGAACTTTAATATGGGTTATTCAGAGGCAAGATGAAAAGATAAAAATACCATCTAAACTCTTCTAAAGACAGTAAGTTCCCCTCAGACATACATTCATATAAACTCCTACACCTAAATGAGTCGCGATTTGTTTAGCATCTCAACCGATTTGAATCGTCACATATTTTAATCGATTTTCAACCGGCTCGCGGTTAATCGTTACATCCCTAGAAGATATGCTTAGTTGCAAAGTTTAAATTAGTCTCATGGTAGTTGGGTTGATGAATTGATTAGTGGTCAGATTAATGCTTATTCTTTATAACACCTTGCGTTGGTTTGCATTATAAATTCAAATAAAATGCAATGAAAATTAAATGAAAATGAGTTGGATAGTTATTCACAGTAATTTACGAAATTACGAAATTGGTAGTGCGGAATAGCACAGATCAAAACAAAAACAGACATTCCGACACGGAATAACTGGCTGTAGGTTTGTTGTTCGAACAAACGTGTGAACTTTCCATGCCAGCATTTTAATAGAAGCTTTATAGATTAGATTTAAAGTCTTGCCTGAATTCAGAATTTAGACATCGGAATTTTCAACCTTTTCATACTTGACTTTGTCAGAGCAGTCCAACTTTCTCATTAAAATTGAATACATTTTGGGGGGGGGGAATGCTATGACATCTCCATATAGATGATTGCATCAAATAGCTCATTGGTGAGGTCACTGATTAACTCATTAGTATGCACTAATTAGACTTCGCCGATGAAGTCACTACTTGACCTTAAGCGTTTAGTAAGCTCATGGATGAGGTCAATAATGAGGTAATCCTTTGAAAAGTAATTATGACAATGAAAGGTGCAGTTTACACAATTCCCTTTAATTGCCTTTTTAGCCACTTTAAATGATCAATTACATAATAAGCCCACCAATGAAGCAAAACTTAATGTGTCAATGAAGTCACATATTTGTCTACACATTAAATCACTAATGAACCTCAGTCAATAAATATAAGGTAATTAAAGTGAGACAGTACACTCAATGCCATAAAATAACCTTTTTGTCTAAATGGTTCCATAAAGAGCCTTTAACATCTGAATTATAAAAAGGTAAGAAAGAGATGGTTCTTTAAAGAACCTTTGACTGAATGGCTCTTTGTGGAACCAAAAATGGTTCTTCTATGGTATCACTGTGAAGAACCTTTTAAGCACCTTTAATTTTAAGAGTGTATTTGTGTGGTCATCAGATAAGTAACCAATCTCACACTAAAAACTCACAGGCTCTAAGATCATCTATTAAGTAATCAATAGTATCATAACTGAAGTAACCAATGAGCTCAAAATAAAGCAATTATTTGCTAATTAATAAAGCCTTAATGAAGTTTATCATTGTTGTGATTGTACAGTTCACAATGTCATCTGTTCAATCAGCTTGTAATGTTTATCAGTTTACTCTCCACTATTATTGTCATACTGACCTTGAAACTGACAGCCTAACTGATAGCCTAAGCTTGAATCTGCAATGATAACCTTTTGCTTCTTTCTTATCATTACTTGAGGCAGATGCCAGTATTACTTTAGTTATGAATAATTTTAAATGTATTTGTTCCCCACCATTAAGGTTATTTTAGACTGGTGGTTGTATTTTGTGTGACTTTTGCATTTAATATGACAAATTATCCACAATTTATACATATACACACATCTACAGAAAAAAATGGAAAAACTTAGAATAAAATATACAAAAGAATAAAGAAAAAAGACAAATGAAAAAATACACTACCGTTCAAAATGTTGAAAGACATCTCTAATGCTCACCAAGGCAGCATTTATTTAATCAAAATATAGTCAAAACTGCAATATTATTAAATATTATTACAATTTAAAAGATTTTTTTTCTATTTTAATATATTTTAAAATGAATTTTATGATGGCAAACTGAATTTTCAGCAGCCATTACTCCAGTCTTCAGTGTCATATGATACTTCAGAAATCATTCTGCTGACTTGCTTCTCAAGAAAAATGTACTATTATCAATGCTGAAAACAGTCGTGCTGCTTTATGATTTTTGCGGAAACCATGATGCATTTTTTTTCACAATTATTTGAATTAAAAAAAAAAACATGATTATCCGAATTAAAAGCTCAAAAGAACAAGATTTATTTGAAATAGAAAATCTTTTGTAACATTATGAATGTGTTTACCGTCACTTTAGTGCCTCACTGGATAAAAGTAAAAAGTTAAAAGTCTTACTGACCCCAAAAATGTGTAAACAAAGTGTAAAAAATCTTTTCACATTTTTTACGTTACATTCTCAATACCGATTGTACAGTTGTAGGTACCAACCACAATATCAGCTGTCAATCAAACTTGATTGACTTCTATCACATCTTTTCTTTTTTTATATTCCATGGTCTTCTACACAAAATCTGTTATATTTCAATCAGTTTTTATTACTATTGTTAGTGTTCTGATTACATTATCTTCACATCCTCTTCATTTTTAAAAGCCTGGTCATCTACAGCTGTGCTTACCTTTTTAATCCATTAAAATCAACATAAAACAAACGTCAAAATCCCCCGTTAGCATTAATATGCATTATCTCTCGTAAACATTACTGGAGATTGCATCTGCAGTGTAGCATTTGCAGAACAAAGACACAGAGGAGCGGTTCAGTATGTGAAGTCTAATGCACACGTGCACACACACATCTACACGTTTATTTAAATTATTCATATTCATTTGTGTGATTGTGTTTACACTCCATCTTGCCTCTCTGAGACATTTTTTGTTATGCCATATTATCCTTTAAGGATCAACTTGGAGGGATAGTTCACCCAAAAAAGAAAACTACCCCATGATTTACTCACCCTCAAGCCATCCTAGGTGTATATGAATTTCTTCTTTCAGATGAATACAATTAAATTATAAAAAAATTTCCAAGCTTTATAATGGCAGTCAATGATGGTCAAGATTTTGAAGTGAAATAAAGTGCATCCTTCCATCATAGAAAAATATACCACATGGCTCCGCGGGGTTAATAAAGGGCTTCTGAAGTGAAGCAATGTGTTTGTGTTTCCATATATATCCATATTTAAAACTTTGAACCAGAATCTCTAGCTTCCGTAATTTTCATTTTGGGTGAACTATCCCTTTAAACATTCTTCATACTCTTGATGATACCAGAATAGCTGCAAGTTCACAAGGCGATCACCAAAACAGCCCCTCAAAGTAATAAAAACTGTCCTAATTTCTCAATAGAGAGATGAGGTCAATACCAATATCAAAGATTCCTTTCTTTCTACAGGTCTTTAATATGTTGTATGCTCATCAAAGGGTGCTGGCAGAGCTCAGAATCCGGCACCAAGCATGCCTTTACACACTCTCGCTGAATGACATATCACGTCAAAAGCCCTGTGTAAATTATGAATGAAGCAGTTACCAATTACCATCATCTCTTCTGTTTGATGCTATAGCAGTGATGAAAACAGATCTAGGCAGGCTTGTTACCTGCGAGTAGGCATGGGCCGGTTACTGGTTTCAAGGTATACCGCGATTTGAAAATTTCACGGTTTCAAAACCGCTAATATTTTCCGTTATACCGTTCCTGAGGTATGCGCTGTTTTTCATGTCTCCTCAAAGACTGAAAGTGTAGGAATCCCTCAGGTTGAGTGCAGTGTAGAGAGTAACACGACCCTCCTCCTCCTGTTGGTGCGAGCGAGCGGTCAGTCACGTGTGTGTAGGATGGCCGAACTTAAGGAGCTGCCCCTGGAACTTACACGATCGGCAATCGGCCGTTTTTTGTCTTATTGAAAACAACTCGTCTCTGTTCTGGACTTGCACAAACTGCGTTGCAATGCAATCATTTTCCAAAATGTCATTTATGTGAAAATATGAAGTCTGTAAACGCCCGTTAACAGAGGCCAGAGACGCTGAAGACGGACGCACAGAGAAAAATACTGTAGCAGGCAGATCACTCACTGTTCATGATGCACGAACTATTGGAAGAAAATCCTCAATATTGATTTGGGGGTTTATATGAATGTGTTTCTGAGGGGAACTGACTGTCTTCAGAAAAGTTTATGTGGTATTTTCTTTTCATCTGGTCTCTGTATAGTTCATATTAAAGCAGTGTTTCAGCAGTGCTGCTTTGTTTACGGCGGTAACCAAGGAAACGCTGTATCTGGTGTTCCAGAAGCGCCTCCTGCTGTCAGAGAGTGAATCTGCGTCTCATTCAGAGCTGCTGCTGTTTGTTTTGTTCAGGCATGTAGTATAATTTCACAAAGCTAGTCAGAACAGAACATTCTGTTTTTGCTTCAAATTGGGTTATTATTCAATCAAATTATGTATATGAAATTATATAACTAAATGATTTCAAATTATATCAAATAAATGATATGTATATGGATTATCTAATTAAAATTAAATAAATGTAATTACAGATTTAGGTTAAATAAAGGTGTCAGTCTTGATTTTTCTTCTTTTTAGCATACAAATCAAAGAAAAAATTAACAAATTCTACTGTTCCTAATATTCTGTATGTTGCTCAAAAACAAAAATATATTGTGTTCAGCGGAAATAAGGTTGTTTTTTTTACCCAGTCTTTTAAAAATAACACATTTTAGAGCTGTAACGACAATACCGTGATACCGTGAAACCGTGATAGTTTTGCTTAAGGTCATCATACCATCAAAATCTCATACCGGCCCATGCCTACCTGCGAGTGTTGTCTAGATGCAGCGGTGTTGTGTTTTTTGGGGGGGGCAGGGGGGTTGGGGGGTATGGTGAGCTTTATCTCCAGACAGCTTAATCTGACCTTGCATTCATGTCGTTCTACCTGAAGACTGAAATGAAAGCTCAGGGACCCCATCTGTTCCAGTGTAATGACTGTGCTATTTGAAGGCAGGAAAGGTTCGTCTGGAGCAGCTTGTATCTTTCCCTGTGACCTTTTAGCATTCCTTCCCTCGCCATCTGACAGATGTGTCAACTCGATTATTTAAAAAGAGCCCTGAATAAATAACCAATTGTGAGCATGGGCTAACCTGAAGCATTGACGAAACGTGGCCACACCGCTTTCTTTCTCACAATAAAACACCTAAAATGCACGCAACCGACAAGATGATTGCGTTAAAATGCTTCGGCAGACCACTGCGAGAGTTGCGGAGTGCGCTTACCTTTGGTTCCTTGCAATGGTTTTTGACTAAATGGCTTTTTTGGAATGGTGACTGGTGGGCCTCCTCTACAGGAGTAAAGGAGGACAATGGGGTGAATTGAACGCCATTGTGCGCTGTTTGCCCTTGGAGCCAAGCTATTAGCCAGTGGAAGGGGGCGGGCGAGTGAAAAGAGAGCCGGGGGGGGCTCAGGTGTTGCTCGGTGGCACTGAATGGATTCCCTCTCAGGCTGTAAGCACACAGCTGAGGAGGGCTGCTGTCGAGAGCGGGGGCTAATTGACTCACTGAGTGATTGGAGGACTGTGAAGAGGCGACCGCAATCAGACCTGCTCTGATAGAGTTTGATGCCTCTCTAAATAGTTTTCAAATGGAGGAGCAGGTGCTGTTTTCAAGCAATCCAAATGCCTCTATGTATGTGTGTGTGTGTGTGTGTGTGTGTGTGTGTGTGTGTGTGTCTTCGTTCCCACAGTGAAGGTGAATGTGCTCACGTGGATCTAAGTCCTTGGATGCTTAGATGTTGTTAGTGGTCCGAGCTGAGTTAAGCCCGTCCCATATATCATCCGTCTGTGTCTTTTATTCCTGACTTGGATTCAAGCTTGAGGTTTTTGAGGCTTTGTAAACCCACAAGTCTGCAGGTCCTGCACCATGATGGGCACTTTAACACTATTTTGTCAATCACAATCGCTTTGATGTATAGAAGTAAAGCTCCTCATCAATGCAGTGCACTTTCGGGGGTATTAGGGGCTCTGTCATGGCACGCGGCTTTACGGAGGCCTGCACAGACAAATCTGGCTGTGATGAGAAGACTGGTATGTCATTTGGTTATTCCCTGGAGACTGCACACATGATGGAGCTGTACAACTAAAGCAATTGATTCCATCTATAAAAGATAAACCAATCCTGAAATGTTTCTATAACCATTTCAAAATTATCTATATAAAGTTTTTAATTGATACTCACCCTGCTTTCTGTATCTCTCAATAACATATGTAAATAATGACAAACAACACAAATACCTAGAAAGTTTTTCACTTTTGTTCATGAAAATCATAATCCTATAGTTTGGCCTTTAACAGCTGAGTTATATTATAGCTTGAGATAAAGCAATACATTATTTGGTTGATTAAATAAGTGACACTTTACAGTAAGGTTCCATTGGTTAACACTATTTAACATGATCAAACAATGAAAAATACCACTGAAGCATTTATTAGTCTTAGTTAATATTAATTTAAACAATTTAAGTGATACGAACATAAATCAATATAAAATTGGAAGAACTCGAAGACCTTTTCTTCAATTGTGAACTTTATATAAAAAAAAAGAAAAAAAGGGTGCCTCGGGGCTCAGTTCTTGGACCACTTCTCTTCTCTGTCTACATGGCATCACTAGGTTCTGTCATTCAGAAACATGGCTTTTCATATCACTGCTATGCTGATGATACTCAACTCTCAACCTCTCATTCCATCCTGATGATCCAACGATAGCTGCTCATGACAGACATTTCTTGTTGGACGACGGACCATCACCTTCAACTCAACCTGGCTAAGACAGAACTGCTTGTGGTTTCAACAAACCCATCACTTTATCAAAATTTCACCATCCAGTTAAGCTCATCAACCATAACTCCTTTAAAAACAGCTAGAAACCTTGGAGTTGTGATTGATGATAAGCTGAATTTCTTCAACCACATTGTTGGGCAGGTCATTCCAAATCTGCCTGGTCCTGCAGATTTGCTTTATACAACATTAGGAAGATCGGGCACTTTCTTTCAGAACATGCAACACAACTCCTTGTTTAAGCTCTTGTTCTATCCAGGCTGGACTATTGCAATGCTCTCTTGGCAGGTCTTTCAGCCAGTTCTATCAAACCTCTACAATTAATCCAAAATGCCATTGCAAGATAAATCTTTAATGAGGCGAAAAGAACGTATGTCACACCTGTTCATCAATTTGCACTGGCTACCAACAGCTGCTCGCATAAAATTCATGCATTAATGTTTGCCTACAAAACCACCACTGGCTCTGCATCCCTTTACCTAAATTCATTATTTTAGACTTATGTGCCCTCTAGAAGCTTGAGTTCTGCAAGTGAACGACGCATTATTGTGCCATCTCAAAGAGGCACAAAATCACTTTCACAAACTTTTTCATTAACTGTTCCCTTCTGGTGGAATGACCTGCCCAACTCAATCCGAGCAGCTGAGTCCTTAGCCATCTTCAAGAAACAACTAAAACACATCTGTTCCATCTTTATTTGACCCTCTAACTCTAGCACTTTCTATTCTATTTTAATTCTACTTTATCTATGTATCTTCTTTTTTATTTAAAAAAACACTAACTTTCTATTTTTTCTATTCTATCTACTTGTTTTTTCTTTGTGTGTGTGTGTGTCTATATATATATACACCTTGCTACGTGTACTGCGTTAGGCTAACTGAGACTTGTCATTTGCACTTACATATTGTTGCTCTTTTGTTAGTTTTGATTGCTTCTATTGTCTGCTACATTTAGTCATTTAAAGCGTCTGCTAAATGACTAAATGTAAATGTAAAAAAGTCGTAAAACACATTTATAAAACATTAAAATGCCATGTAAATGTGAACAGTATCATTTCCACCACTGAATCTTAAATATTGACATCAGTTTGACATTGTGTGTTCATAATGACTTTTTAACATGGGAATGAAATGGTAAATTTTATTCCTTGCATTTCATGTAATGTCAACTCAATATCAAATCTCATCAATAACCGTTCACAAACATTTGTGTCTCCCAATTGTTACATTAACTTTTGATAAATCTTCACTTGGGGCAAATCTGAGACAAGTGATGGTCATAATTTGTGTAAAAATGTATACTAATTATTTTAAAACATTAACATGGAAATTATATTGAAAATAAATTATTACTATTTATAATGTTTGCTTTATATATATATATATATATATTATAGATAATCACTGTTTTAAACATTTAAATCACTGTTCGTGGTTAATCACTGTTTTAAACATTCAATTTGCAGTTTTATTTTTTTTTTTAATTCAATTCACGTTTATTTGTATAGCACTTTTCTTGATATACATTGTTGCAAACATTGTTTTATGATAGATTTTGATTCTTTCTGACTAAAAGCCTGGAACAATGGTTAAACAATGAATGTTTATGCATACAAGGCACTTGAAAGTAGCAAAAACAAATGATGGAGGTATGGTAAAAAGTTTCCAAGATTGAACAATGTGACCCTCATATCATTAAATTTTCATTTACAGATGCTTTTATCCAAAGCAACATACAGTCAAACCAAAATTTATTCAAGACACCTTCAACATTTCACACATTATCAAAGTTTATCTGCCATAGTTTAGAAAATGGTAACATTAGTTCCGGGAACCAGGTCCGGGTAGGCCAATAGGGTGCCACCAACAGGACCTGCTCCTCGTCCTCCCTGACCTTGCACAGCAACTGTGCAAGAAGGCTCACTGGGGGAAACGCATACTTGCGAAGGCCCCGCGGCCAGCTGTGTGCCAGTGCGTCCATGCCGAGTGTTCCCTCGGCCAGGGAGAAGAACAACTGGCAGTGAGAGGTTTCTGGAGAGGCAAACAGGTCTACCTGAGCGGCTCCAAAACTTCTCTAAACCAGCTGGACCGTCTGGGGATGGAGTCGCCATTCTCCCGGGATCCCAGCTCGGGACAGCTCGTCGGCTGCCCGGTTGAGCAGCCCAGGAATGTGAACAGCACGAAGCGACCTCAGATGTTTCTAACTCCAGAGGAGGAGGTGGCGGCCGAGTTGCGACAAGCGACGGGAGCGCAGGCCACCTTGTCGGTTGATGTACGAAACGGTCGCTGTGTTGTCCGTGCGGACTAGTACATGCTTGCCTCGTAAGCGCCCTTTGAGAAGGCTCAGGGCAAGGTGCACTGCCAGCAACTCGAGGCAGTTGATGTGCCAGTGCAGTTGGGGCCCCGTCCAAACCCCTGACACTGCAAGCCCGTTGTACGTGGCCCCCCAGCCGGTGGTTGAGGCATCCGTGCAAATCACAGCATGCCTGGAGACCTGCTCTAGGGGCACTCCTGCCCGGAGGAACGCAAGGTCTGACCACGGGGTGAAGGTTTGGCGGCAGGCCAGTGTAACTTGGACCCAGAAAGTGCCGTGTTGCCACGCCCACCTCGGGACTCGGCCATGGAGCCAGTGCTGCAGCGGTCTCAAATGGAGCAGCCCTAGCGACGGGACTGCCGCCGTAGCTGCCATATGCCCCAGGAGCCTCTGAAACTGTTTCAGTGGGACCGCCATCCTGCTCTTGAATGTATTCAAGCAGTTCAACACCGATTGAGCACGTTCCTGCGTGAGTCGTACCCGCAGTGGGGCAGCGCGGAAGAACGCAGGGACCCGACCCGGGCGTCTCGGTGCCGGTCCGAAGTGGGGTCTGGGTGTGTGTAACACTGACCTGCGTTTGAGCAGAGAGTGCGTGGGTAGTCCGTTGGTTCATCCTCCCGATCCGCCCACTGCTGCTCACTGGCGAGAGAGGAGGGTGAGTGTGATACGGCTCTGGATCGTTCACACTCAGGGGACCCAGAGGTAGAAGAAATTGCTGTCTTGTTGAGTATTTGGGTACCACTGACCACGAGGTCAGTGGCGGTAAAAAAGAAAACAAAAGATTCTCCGCCCGGCCCTCCTCCGGGGGAGGGAGTGGTGCGTTCACCATCTCCCGAAGAGCAACTCCCTCCATCTCGGTGTCGCCCGGCTCAGGGCCTCATGCTCTTTCGCTTACCACCAGGTCTGGCGGGGGCCTGGACGGGCGAGGCGGCTGCCCTGCGGCCGGCTCCTCGGCTCAATTTTGCTGGAGGCTGCTGCGGACGCTGCGTGGGAGCGGCAACGAGCGGGCTGAGGCGCTGCCACCGGCGGCTGGGTGGAGGCAGCAGCTGCACGCCGGGGCAGGATGTACCTGATGGCCTCAGTCTGCTTTTGGGCAGCGGATAACTGCTTGGCGAAGTTCTCCACCGTGTCGCCGAACAGGCCGGTCTGGTACACGGGGGCGTTCAAGAACCTTGTCTTGTCCGTCTCGCGCATGTCGGCCAGACACAGCCAGAGATGGCGCTCCTTTTGAGAGCTCCGCTGGTTTCGGAGTACCGGCTGGCTGGGGCATCCCCCGAGGGGAATTCCTCACCGTGACCGTAAGACCAGTCCGGGCACTCCGCCCCCTTGCAGGTAACGGAGTCTGGTCCGCAACTCCGAGATGGTCATACCCCCGCAATGGGAGCATGAGTCATCCACGAAAGCCACCTCAGCGTGCTTCATGCCCAGACACGAGAGGCAGCGATCGTGACCATCACCCGGCGCCAGGTAACGACCTTTAGGTAGCTTTACTCTTAGCAGAACGTCAGGAGCAGAACGATAGAACCGCTCGGCTCCGAACCGAAAAGCTGAAAATGCGCTGCATCTGCTGCCTACCTATACTCACGCTGTGATCAGCAGCAGCTGGATGCAATAATCGCATGCCAATGTGCATTGGCTCGTTTAGTTTACACTCGAAGTAGATTGGTCTCTCTAAGCGAGATCCCAATTCGTCGGTCATCCGACGTGACATCAAGAGTGACCGACTGAAAGGGAACTAGTGTCCAGCACCCACTAGTAAAAAAAATATCAAAAATTATATCTGGTGTCTGAATAATTTTTGGTTTGACTGTACATTGCATTCAAGATACATATATTTTCAGTTCTTAATTTCCCTGGGAATCAATCCCATGACCTTGGCGTTGCTGGCACAATGCCAAGTAAAAATAAAAACTTAACAATCTGTGAACACTGATCCCTATGACACAAAAGTGCCTGTATTTGATTAAACACCTTTACAAAAACACACAGTCAACCAGAACTTAATTTGCTTTGACCCTGAATTACCCCAAATCATCAACACTAAACTAATTACTCTGAATTGGGTCATAAAGGCCTCGAGAGTTCAGCAGGTCTGAGGACCCAGGAGGAATGCAGTGATGTTGACCTGCTCTAACACGAGATCCACCCCGAAGATCCAGAGAACTCTGTCCAGCACTCTGTCCTCTGTGCCTGTCAGCAGGGCTACTGGTCCTCGTTTGTCATTTCTATTGATTCAGGGGAATGACAGATGGTGATTATGGGAGCCTGAGACAGATTGCCTTTATGAGAGTGGCTCACAAGCCAGCCATCTCTGCTGCCTTCTGTGCCAGGCGTATGACTAGCAATCGTACTGTGCATGCCCAGCACTAGGGCAAAGACATGGTGTGCCATTCTGTCATTAAGATCTACAATCAGGCGCACACCACACCTCCTTTCCTTCTCTGCCTTTCTGCCGGCAGTAAAAGGGTCTGTAAATATGGAAGAAAGACCTGTTTGTAATACTTGGAGTTACGTATTTCTTCCGTTAGGGATTTTTCAGCAAGCACTTGGCCAATTCAAGGTTTTCACTGTAAATTATTTTGATGATCATTCATCCGCTGCCACTGTGCTCCAGTTTATTCCTTTGCTTTTCCTCTGCCAAAAATCACATGAAAATGTGGGTCACTAAGCTATTCACTCATGTAATTTATCCAGACATTGTCCAGCTGTGGGCTCTGTTAGTTAGCACAAGGACCAGGATGCAATCTTACCCTAAGAGCTATTCATCAGATTGTATGCAATGCATATTAGATGGGCACTTCAGCAAACATGTCTTTGTGCTACAGCACATACATATTTCACAAACGCCAAGCCATGAAAGATGAATTGTGTTTTACTGCAACAAGAGGACCACTGTAGGTAAGATTCCTGGCTTCCAGATGGGTTTAGGAGTCCAAAAATGGGATTGAGATTTACAAAAATTGTGATAGATGCAATATTTTGTCCTTTTTTCCCCCAAAATGTTTGCTGCATAGTTACAAAAACATGCAATTTCTTGCCATCTACTTCTGAATTATCATATTCAAACTGAAAATGTTATAACAAAGCCTTAAGTCCAAAACATTTTCCAATGCATACCGAGAAATGGAAGCACAAAAGATCATCCCTAATTATGGCTCAAATTCATCTTCTCTGATTAAATTGATTGAGTCACTGTGCTTTATTGATGAGCCAGCAAATCAAAACACCCTGACAGCACAAATGAGCTCAATGTCTCACCAGTGTAATATACACTTTGCAATTATAATGTAGTTCAATTCTAATTCCATAATAGCCTTTATAGGACAGGTTCAAATATAGATTTTTATGATTAATTGTGATCGTTGTTTGAAGAATTCCAAGAGAGATATTTAAAATCCCAAGACTGATCATTTAGCCTATGCTTAAGCGGGCTCCAAAAACTAGCATAGAGATTGACCAGTGTAGCTTGATTTACATGGTAAATAACTCTTATAAGTTGGGAAGTGCGCTGGTTTTATTTCAGCATTAACAGAGTAAAAAAAAACATTCTAACTGAAAGCTGAATTGAATTGAATCAGATTCAAATCAAAACAAGAGCTTGTGAATCTGTATTGATGCCCAGCCCTAACAATTTATCTTGCCCGCGATCCTGAAGGGCGACAAGATCCCTGGAGTGGTCGTGCTTCACGCTGGGGTTAACAACACCAAGCTGTGGCAGACGGAGACATTGAAGAGGGACTTCAGGAGCCTGATAGAGATGGTGCGCAGCACATCGCCCACGACGGCGATCATCATGTCAGGACCGCTTCCCACGTATCGACGAGGACACGTCAGTAGACTTTTTGCTTTAAATGAATGGTTATTGTCATGGTGTAAAGAACAGAAACTGCTCTTTGTTAATAATTGGAATCTTTTCTGGGAGCGGTCCTAGGCTTTTTCACGCTGATGGCCTGCACCCCAGCAAAGTCAGAGCGGAACTCCTGTCGGACAACATCTCCAGGACGCTGCGCACCATATGACTAGTAAGCCAATTCTCAAAAAACTGCTATGATGGCTTTTGTTCTACCCACTTAAATGATAAAAGTACTTGCGCTGTCAAATCTATAAAGACTGTGTCTGTTCCCCGAATAGTGAGGTCAAAATATAAATTTAAGGCAGGATCTAGAAAAAATCTGATCGTGATTAAAACAGAAAAATGTAAAATAAATGAACAAAAACAATTTTTAAAGTTTGGGCTCCTAAACATTAGATCACTCACACCAAAAGCAGTTTTTGTAAATTAAATGATCACAGATAATAGTTTTGATGTACTCTGCTTGACTGAAACCTGGCTAAAACCAAATGATTATATTGGTCTAAATGAGTCTACTCCACCAAGCTACTGTTATAAGCATGAGCCCCGTCAGACTGGTGGTGGCGGCGGTGTTGCAAATATACAGTATATAGTGATATTCTCAATGTTACTCAGAAGACAGGATACAGGTTTAACTCATTCGAAATACTTCTGCTTAATGTTACACTGTCAGATATGCAAAAGAAATCTATCGTATCTCTTGCTCTGGCTACTGTGTATAGACCACCAGGGCCGTATACAGATTTCCTAAAAGAATTTGCAGATTTCCTCTCAGACCTATTGATTACTGTTGATAAAGCGCTAATTGTCGGAGATTTTAATATTCACGTTGATAATACAAATGATGCATTAGGACTTGCGTTTACTGACCTAATAAACTCTTTTGGAGTCAAGCAAAACGTCACCGGGCCCACTCATCGTTTTAATCATACGCTAGATTTAATTATATCACATGGAATTGATCTTACTGATATGGATATCGTATCTCAAAGTGATGTTACTGACCATTTCCTTGTATCGTGCATGCTGCATATTACTGATATTAACTATATGGCTCCGCGTTATCGTCCGGGCAGAACTATTGTTCCAGCCACCAAAGATTTATCTGAACTGCTCTGTGTACCCATAAATACCCATGAACTAGACGAAATGACTAGCAACATGGGCACTATCTTCTCTAATACATTAGAAGCTGTTGCCCCCATCAAATTGAAAAAGGTTAGAGAAAAACGTACTGCGCCATTGTACAACAGTAATACCCGTTCTCTGAAGAAAGAAACTCGTAGTCTTGAGCGCAAATGGAGAAAAACGAACTTTTTAGAATTGCGTGGAAAAACAGTATGTCCAGCTATAGACAGGCTCTAAAAGCTATGAAACAGGTTACCTGTTTCTGATGCAGAAAAGCTAGTTTGTGCATTCATGACCTCTAGACTGGACTATTGTAATGCACTGCTAGGTGGTTGTCCTGCATCTTTAATAAACAAGCTACAGGTAGTCCAAAATGCAGCAGCTAGAGTCCTTACCAGGTCAAGAAAATATGATCATATTACCCCAATTTTACAGTCTCTGCACTGGCTACCTATTAAGTTCCGTATCAGTTACAAAATGTTATTACTTATCTATAAGGCCCTTAACGGGTTAGCTCCTGCGTACCTAACTAGTCTTCTACCACGCTACAATCCATCACGCTCCCTAAGGCCCCAAACTCTGGAATCAGACAAACTCTCACTGATTAAATCTAGATTAAAGACACATCTCTTTGGCCAAGCATTCAAATAATGCATCTCATAATCTTGTACTGCAGTTATATCTGATCAAATGAACATTATTATTCTTTAGTTTGGGTTAAACAAATCAATTTTGCTTGGTTGGAACAGCAGCTATGCTAATTATGTCTCTATTTGTTTCTCTGTTTTTGCCGGAAACTAAGATTTACACAAGCTTCAATCTGGATCCAGAACACCTGAGAAGAGATGATGCCAACCCCTCAGAGGACCTCAGATGATGCCAACCATGAAACAACATACAGAACTACCACATTTTGCAATAAGTTTGATTGCATCATATAATTGCTGTTAATAGTGTTCATTGTGTTTGATTAAGTTTTTAATTGATTTTTCCGTACATTCACTACTGATAAGCTACTACTAAATATTGTAGAAACTTAATTTGCTGTAAAGTTGCTTTGCAACGATTTGTATCGTGAAAAGCGCTATACAAATAAACTCGAATTGAATTGAATTTTACTGACCTTCATGTTCACTCTGTAACCACTGTCATTAAAGACAGGTCAACTAGTTAGTGTAATTTTGCATGCTTTAAATTATTTATGAAACTCATTACTACCACTGAGCATTATCAGAAATCATTATCAGAATCTGGTAAATACTGTATCTATTTTTAAGCACATAAATTTACATTTAGGCTAAAACCCTGTCATGACCACACACACAAAGAAACACAGTCATTTCTTATGTTTATGATACAGCACACTGAACATAAGAACTTTTCTGAAGTAGCCTCTCACTGCGACCTCAGTCTCATGGGCATTGTGATGTAAATGTGCTCGTAAAACTGCTGAGGAAATGGGAAGCTAGTTGCTTAATTGGGTTTTATTGAGCCTTCTGGTTCATCTGAAGGTGGCAGTTAAATTGTCTTGATACCTCAGACCTGCCACCATTCAATATACACGCTCCATCATTACCATTAATGTCCATTTAACAATATTTATTGTCTTCACACCTTTAACTTCACACTTGTAATATGGACATTCATTTGAACAGCACTGAGGATCATATACTATACAGGGAGAACACATTTTAAATACACATTATGATTTCATGAATCGATTTCATGAATTTCAAATTCAGAACAGATTTTTCATCCCATTTATGGTGTGTATCCAAAGGCCTAATGTAATAATGTAGGGCGGGACTTGATGTCATGGTGATTTTAAGTGGGATAGACCAACAAAAATGATAAAAAGTTATCAAGCAGAATTACATACAGTATTATAATTCTATGCGATTGAAAAGCAACAAACATTCCATGTTTATAGAAAAAAATTGCAAGATGCAAAAGAAAAGAAAAACACAATAAAAGACAGTGACCATAAGCTGTTTTAGGAGGAACATTACTGCCATCTAATGTTGACGTAAAAATCAACTGAGCCTTAAATTCTTTATCAACACAGTATTATTAAACTCATTTTATTTATCCGGTGACTTTATATTGTTTTTTTCCCACTCAAACACAAATATTAAAATGCTAAGTGAACAAACCCTGCTGCCATGTTTTAACAAAGCATTCCCAAAAGAGTGGAAGCTACAATTAAATGCTCATACTTTTGGCCATATTGTGTATCCAAATCATTTAAGTACTCGCTTTTCTTTGGGGAAAACACATGCAAATAGTACATGCATAATGTAGCAATAACTTGTGTTTCTAAAAACAGTATCACATTACCTTACCATCTGTCTTTGTGTCTGTCTGATGCTTTTCTCCATCCAATTCACACAGGAGGAGACTGCAAACATGAGAGAAGTAGTGTATAATATACACAAGTCAAAAGAATTATACATTTTCTGATAACTCTAGCCTTCTGTGTTAGTATATCTGTCATGTATGACAGCACTAGATGACAAAATATCACACTTGGACTAGACCTGTATACACTAACATGCACAGCAAAAGACTGGCATCACATTGGGGGGACAAAAACACATTTTTTTCCAGATGCAACCTTTCCTCTCCCCCAAGTGAGCGCACTATAATTTTCAGTCTGTCCTAAATGTGAAAGGATATTAATATGTGTTTACATCTGTCTTCTATTAATATTCATGCCTGAATCCACATCTCTACACAAAGCCAATTTTCTGGCCATCTGGGTTATGGCTGGTGGAGGTGATGGATCCGTTTTTATTTGCAAGGCAGCAATACATCATGAATTCCCCTCTCCGTCGAGATGTTGTGGAGCGCCTGAGTAAAAAGTGGAGGATTTTAATTAGAAAATAAAAGATGGGTTTCATTGGGACCCCCATCTCCCTTCAGTCTTTCTGTGGAGAACGGCAAAAAACGCAAACATACCCCCACATGAAGACATAGAGAATCACATCAGCTTTTAATGGTTTTATTGAAAGAATCAGAATTTTTGCTGAATTTTTATATACTAATTATAAGGCAGCAATGAAATATAAGATAAAATGTAATATGACATAATCTCCTGCGATCCTACACAAAGGATAAGCGGTTTGGAGAATGGATGGATGATATTACGCACAAACCACTTCCTTTTAATTCTTAAGAAAATGTCAATACCTAAAACAACAACACAAAATAAATGTATAATATTGAACTAATATTTAGGGATGCACAATTCAAATTCTATTACATTTATATAATAATTTTTATGTATTGCTGATAAATGGCCAATATTACCATTTATACTAGGCCATTTCTTCTAAATAAATAAAACAAAAAACTAAAACCAGTCATTTAATATGCTACAACTGAATTTAGGCATCACAACATTATGAAAAATGGATATTTGTTTTGAGATTTGGTTTCTGAGATTATGTTTAACATCTTATTAACTAATTACTGTTTTCAAAGATGAACTTTAAACGAGCATTAGATTATCTAACTGTAAAAATAAAGAAAATTAGCATGAACAATTCAATATCCAATATGAATAGTGATAAATTAAAACAAAATCACTAATATCGCCTGATAAACGATTTGGTGCTGATATGTTCTTTATCCCTACTAATATGAAAACATTTTGAAAGTCTTAACTACATGCATTGATTTAAACGGATGGCTCAAATATATCAAATACAGAAAAGAGGGTACATTTCTGATGTGACCAACCTTAGAAGTCAGCCTTTATCGGAAAACATTTGGAGAGGACGACGGTCAATCGAACCACTGTCGCCCTGTTATTATACAGACATCAATTATTGGAATAGTAGGGTGAGTGTGCGTCTCAGGGGACCAAACGCTGTCTATCAGGCATGAACACTTCTTAATGATTAATGCTGGAAGTTACTCCATGAACTCCAACTGCATACCCATGGGGCTTAGAAGCATCACAAAATGA
This sequence comes from Sinocyclocheilus grahami, assembly GCF_001515645.1. NCBI lineage: Eukaryota > Metazoa > Chordata > Actinopteri > Cypriniformes > Cyprinidae > Sinocyclocheilus > Sinocyclocheilus grahami. The sequence continues at coordinate 418,708 of NW_015505745.1, read as the reverse complement.
CCAGTTTTACTGCAGTGCTGAGAATCAATTATGCTAACATATTCTAACGAATGCACTTCAGGGAAACAAAGCTGCACTCTTGGCGAATTTATCCATTTGCATATTGATGACATAAGGACAGTTTTTGCAATGCAAAATAGAAATACAGTGAAAATTATGTCTCAAGTTGACTTATAAAAACACCTTCGATCTACTGCTCGTGCCATTGCACCTCACACACACACACACATACACACACACATTAAATCACACAGGACTGTGCAGTGTTTCTGGAGTCTGAAGTCATTCTCAATTAGTCGGTAAAGCTAGAAGTTCTGGAAGCACTCCAAAATGGCCTCTCTAGGGAAGTGATAGATATTGTGTGTTTAGGAGGGGCAGTCTATTACAGCTAAGAGGTTAACATGCAGTAAAGATGTACTCAGTTGTTTGCGTGTGTGTGATGGCCGCAGTCTGGCAGCCTCACCGGCTCGGAGATGCATTAAGGTAAAAAATACAGGGTGGGAAATCTGGCTCAAAGGATGCCTGAGCACAATAAAGATCGCTATTAATATTAAATGTGGGATAAATAAATTATACATGCATGACACTTCTGTGGAGTGGGCTTAAATGTACAATCAATTTTAAGGGTATGGAGGAGAATTACATGATCTGTGCACTTGCTAATTTAACTGCACATTTATGTTCTTAGGAGGCACTTTCTTACCCAAGCTACTTGCAGTAATATACACACATCACACAAGTGTCAATTACCAGGACAGGAAGCTAAGAGTACATGATACTGTATATGCCATGCTATCTCTCAAACCCCATGAAGAACTAGTGCATTGTCTGCATGCTACTATTTATAAATGACTAACTATCACATATTTTTCAATTAGGAAACACAATAAACCACCCACTCAATATTTTGTTTATAAATGTTGAGGTAAGCTGAAATTTTGCTTTAAAAATCCATTAAATGTATATGGATATGTTGAGGAATATGTGTTCTATACTTTTAGTATTTTCATTTCATAAAATGGGGTCTTCTTCTCAAATCAATAAAGAGAAGTTTCTAGTTCCCCCTTTGGACGGAACCTTAAAAGGATATGGTGATGATAAAAATATAGAATGAAAGGAAAAATTATTTTTCAATGCTCAAGTTTTGTGTTCCACCGCGAAACTCTGCATTCACTTGCAAAGCTTCTGCATTCTCTAACAAAGATTGGCATTCGCAGGTAAAGCATATGCGAGCAAATAATATGAGATGGGAGGAAAAAACTATATTGTTATGTTTTTGTGAGTGAACAAAATATCTCGGTGGAATGCAATCATTTTGTGAGAGAAAGCTAAAGTTTTGTGAACAAACGCAAAGTAATAATATGAGATGGGAGGAAAAACAAAAGTTTTCGTGAGTGAACATAAAATATCTTATGCAAATGCGAAAGTTTTGCGAGAGTACGCAAAAGTTTCGTAAATAAAAGTTTCTCTATATAATAAGAAATGGGAGGGGAAACTAATATTTCACTATTTTTGCGCATGAACACAAAATATTTTGGGGGAATGCAAAAGTTTGAGAGTGAACGCAAAGTGTGTAGGATGACATAAACATGAAAAATGCAAAAAAAATTTTAATATAATTTTTCCCATTTTCATTATCATATGGGGGCTCCATATTTTATGTTCCCTACCTAAACCATACAATCGCATCAATTTGCCCAAAACAAATGCTCAACCTCATTGAACTGAATCTTTTTTTCCTGGGCAACAATGATGAAAATGTCCAATAGGTTTTTTTTATAGTCATGCCTTTAAATTTAATTTTCAAAAATGGGAAGTAAAAATCTGTCAACTAGCCCTGGCCTCCCTAGTCTCCCCTTTAGAGTTTGTGCAGATGCATCTCTACATTATGTAGACCCTTTTCAATTCTAAGTAAGTCACACAACAGACTTTAAAGACCCACACCACATTTAAAAATGTTGAAGATGATATCTTGGGAACGATATGCAATCAGAATATGAACCAGATTTAAATATACACAATGATGAAATGATTTCTCAGAGGGTATTGTGTGTATGTTAATGAAACTATTGCATTCTTCTAGATAAATTGACATCACGCAGGCCAACAGCATCAGCATAAGGTGGGCCGTGCATTTTAAATGAGAGCAGAATGAAGTAGTAATCAGCAGAAGGCTTTGCTCTAATTTCATGTAGCTGCTGACAGACACCACAGAGCACATAATGACAGAAGCAGGCAGGCGTGCGGACACACTGCTGCCAGTGATTGGTGGGGTGCAGGGACTGTAGAGATGGCTTGACACCCTTAGAGAGCACAACGCTGATGAGATCTCACCTGTAGGCAAGAGGAGCAATGCTCAAAGGCCCCGATACCTCTCGCTGGGCCCTAGACAGCCAAGGCTCCTGACATATGTCACTCCCAATCTGTTCAGCGGGAACACTTCTTTCTGACATAACCTATCAGCACGGCACAGACGGCCACCAACACGAAGCTCAGAGAGCTGTGTTGATGCAAGCCCCTTCCCGCTAATTGGTGTTTTTAATAACACCATCTGTTCCTTAAGAAAGTCAGACTCTGTCTCTAAGAGGACACAATCTTCCAGAACAAATGAATACACCCGACAAACAATGCAGTATTTTTGGGCTGAGGGCAACTTCCACAAGGTGAAGACTGAAGATCTACAGGGAAAGAAGAAGAAAGCTGTGCTCTAAACATCTGTTTGTTCCTCACTTCATATAAATGTATCATAAGCAGAAATGCATAGTCCTACTTTAAATCTACCAACCACTGACTGCAATCTATTCCTATTTTATTTATTCCTTGCAGAAATAATTACTTAGAGTAAGGCATACATATCAAAGTAGACCTCATCTGTAAGCTACATACATGTATTTTACAGAAAAGATAACTTTAAGGGAAAAAGCAAGTTAATCCGAACAGAATTGTCAGTGCGGTAAGAAAGATTTTGGCTGCCATCTAGTGGAAAATAAATGTTACTGCACTCCACCGCATAGACTAAAACTGTACTATTATTTTCTAGGCTACACAAGTCGCCACACATTTTTATAAGTGATTTGCCATTTGCATAGTTTCTTAAAATGCCATATATGAGCTAGCTATTGTGACTAAAATGCTGTCGTTATGATTAAACAAAGGTGTTCATACAATAAACCAGTTTACATCATTCTGACTGGTTTTATTTGAGGGGAAATGTACAGGCTTCACGGCTATTCAAATATTTTTGTATACAAAGCATATTCTAAATGTAGAATTTATTCTGGGAATACTGATGCTCACGCTTGTCATTTAGCTACTACGTGCATTCTAGTAATTTTGGACAATAATTTAATCAACACATTCATTTATTCTCATTCAAGTGCTTAACAAAATCACTCAAGAGCGGGCTGAATTGCAAAATGTCAGGCCAGTAAAAAATGACGACCTTGACGTCCTTTTAATATTTTCATAATATTAAAACAATCAACGCTTCAGAAATGTTCATTAGCTAGACTTTCACAGCTGTCTGTATTTCATATCACTCAAAATCGCCATCTTACTCAAAACGCTAGCTACAAAAATGAGCCTAATAAGACAAAGAAAGAGAGTATTAAAGGCATATTGTCAATATTAGCAGGTTTCTTCCATAACCCCCTTGATAACCCTTACCAAAAAGTGGTATGCTTCAAGTTTATTTTAGTAAGTATACTTAAGTAAAGTTCAAGTTTTTAAGTAAACTTTATGTAGTAAGTATACAAATATCAGTGCACTAGTGGTATACTTGTAAGTGTACTATTTCAATACTCCTTGGGACTAAATTGGCCCACTTTCTAGTATATAAAAGTATACTTTTAAGTATACTTTAAGTATAACAGTAAACTTTGAGTACACAACTAGTTTACATCAAAATGTTTAGTTACTGCAACTATACTAAAAGTGAACTTAAAGGTGTACTGATAGTTTACTAATTAAATACTTGTAGCATTTTTTGTACACTTTGAAGTATAGTCTCAGTAAACTACTAGTTTAGTAGTTTTATACTGCAAGTATACTCGTAAGTTTTCTTTAAGTGAACTTTACATCATACTTGAAGTATACTACTATGTCCCTATATTTAATTTGTATATATTTTGTTACATGAATATCTGAACATACAAAACACCAAAAGAACAGGGTATCTGCTTGTAAACAAAAACATTTTATTCTAGCTTCATGCATTCTTTTTTTAAACACTTGAATGTGGATAAGTTTCATAAATAAAAAATAAAGAAATAAACACCATTTTGAACAAAAAGCTGAAAAAAGACTATGATAATCAGAATGATGATCAACACCCCAAAGCTTGACAGTCATTATTACCTCTTCTTTGGTCGACATTACATCAACTTTACACAGTTTTGATGCTGGTTTATGTCTGATGATCGTGTTAGATTACATGTGGAAGCATCTGTTGTTTCGGTTTCTTCTTCACTTGTGTTTTTTGGAAATTCTGTACAGAAGATGTGTACTAGCACCCCTTACAGTATAACAATGAATACACGGATTCTAGGAACACAAGTATAGCTCAAATATATTTAGACTTTTTCTAAGTATAAGTCAAGTATACTTAAATGTCATTTTAAGTATATTTCTGAGAAGTACAGAAAGCCCATTTCTGAGAAGTACATCAAAAGTAGACTAAAAGTATACATTCCTATTTTTAGTTTAAAAGAAGTATACTAATAGCACACTTGAATAAACTTCTTTTTCGTAAGGGAATGTATTTGTGACGCAGCTCGTCATATTAATTGAGTGCTTTCACTTAGCAGTAGCCTAGACCTGTTGTCACTTACCTGTAGGCTACTTGTGTTCGCACATTTGTGCTGGAAGTCTTCAACATGAAAAGCACTTTATCTTCGGACTGCAGAAAATTACATATTTTTCTATGTATTTTTGTTCATAACTGTCCTAACAGCTCGCTGAACAGCGAACTAGCTTAATCGTGTGCTCAATACTTTTAGGTACAGCACCGATACTGCTCAGAGTATTCGAGTATTCGGTATTCGAGGCTTAGTGTATCCCATCATGCATTATGTTGTGGAAATAAAGAAATCGTGAGACTTTTTGCCGAGATCTCGCGAGAGGTCACGGAAACCTTTCCAATGTTTGTTAAATATTAATAAGTGTTAGATATTACATATAATTTGGTAGTAAAATAAAGAGTTGCATGCTTTATTGGTGCAAATGAGTAGGCCTAGTGGTGATAATTATTTTGTACAACATTTGCAACAGCTTTTTATCACTTAAGCACCACAAAATTAAATTGTGTCATCTGTTATATAGGGACTGCTGAACAGACATTTAGAAGTTGATTTAAATGCAAAATATTGAAAATAAAAAATAAAGCTCTGTAAAAACCTGCAGTTTCACAACACTATAAGTGTGTCCCATCCGGTAATGAAAAGTTCTACACACACTTGTGGTCTTCATGCTCACTTGAACACTTGGACCAAATCCAGGAAATGCGTCATAAGTAGTCAAGTGGTCAAGTGCGAAGACCTTAAGTGCGGGTATTTGGACAAGGGGGCTGTCGATTCAAACGGAGGACGACTTGTGACTTTGGATCTGTTCGATCGATTCCTTGAAAAGAACCGACTGAAAAGAGTCATTAATTCCCGAATCGGACTTGTTCTGGTTCTAAACAGCAGACAGAGTAGCTACACATGTAGGCTATTTATTGCTGAAATATTATCAAGAAAAAAAATACGTTTGTGATTCACACACTAGGCCTCTAATAATCAATAAAATAGCTTTGCTACTGAAAAAAATGCATAATATCTGAAAATGTGGTTAAACTATTTGCTACTTTTATCTACAATAGGCTAGCCTATATGCTACACTTGGACATGTTCAGCTACAGATGTACGGTCTGTTAGATTCAGATTTCTAAAAACCAGAATATTATCTCTAGACATTCAGGTTAATGTGTTTACATGACATTTATAGTCAGAATTTGACCAAAGCAGAATATTATTGTCTGTGTGAACAGCCATTGATTAAAAACAATGAGACCATTTTAAGGCTTTAGACTTCTTAAATAGGACTCAGTGCACATGCACATAGCTAAACGCTATGTGTTTTACACAGGCAATCTGTTACAGTGGGATCAGTTCCATGGATGATTAAGCATGATAATGAAGGTTTTTGGACATTCTCCACAGAGGTGCAGACACAGCAGCTGGTGACATTCATGAGCGCATCACAATGAATTCCCATTACTTTCAATGATCATGAAGTCTGCTTTTGGCAATGTTACAAACCCAATAAACTCGCTAAAGTATGCCATATGTGTATGCTAAGAGGGGAATTAAAGTCAAATTGCTTTATTAAAAAGGAATGCAAATCCAGCAGATGATTTTGTGCTTTCATACTGCTGTTGACATCATGATCAAATTAATTTACAGAGGGCAATACATTAAAGATATAAGCAAGCAGGAGAGAAATGCCAGTGGATAGGTTTTAGTCATATTTTTCATATGGACTTTTAAAATTCTAAAACCTGAAAGAATGAGCATTGTGGGATGGGATGTATGCCTTATAAGTGAACATTAAAATATTGTGTAATGAACCAAATATTACTGTCTGCTAATTTTACATTCATAAACACATTTATAAAACCTCTATTTGATGTTGGAAATGGAAATGTTGGAAATATTTTAAAATATAAAGTTGTTGTTGTTTTAATTTATTCTCTTATTGATATTATATTATAATATATTATAGCCTATTTCTGCAAACATTTTATCTTAATAATAAAATGGCCTAAAATATGTTACGATAAATGTTTGCAGAAATATATAATATAATATAATAATGTAATATAATAGATAATAATAAAATGGCCTAAAATATGTTATCTTTTATATTACATTATTATATTATATTATATTATATATTTCTGCAAACATTTATCGTAACATATTTTGGGCCATTTTATTATTATCTATTATATTATATTATATTATATATTTCTGCAAACATTTATCGTAACATATTTTGGGCCATTTTATTATTATCTATTATATTATATTATATTATATATTTCTGCAAACATTTATCGTAACATATTTTGGGCCATTTTATTAGTCTATCTAGATTTAAACTATTCACATTATTTACCCATTAATCATATATCGAGCAATGTTTCTCATAATTTAATTTAATTTAGTTTTTCCTTTATATACCTGTAGAGGACGCCTCTTTCACATTATTTACTCATTAATCATATATCGAGCAATGTTTCTCATAATTTAATTTAATTTAGTTTTTCCTTTATATACCTGTAGAGGGCGCATGTTTGGCTCCATGGTAACGGCACGGCGTTCTTCCATGGCGATTTCCTGCTGCAGCTTTAGCCCAGAGAATAGACACAACACTGTTTTTAGCATTTTTAAATAAAGTTACGTCAGTATCCATATAGCTTGAGAATTCATTTTTAATTAATACATATATATAGGTTTCGCGTTATCATGAGTCGCACTCCTGATGCAAGAGCGAGGTAAAAGTTGTCCAGATTTGTTATGATGGTTGGGAAGCTTGCTAGCCTGCTAAGCTATAACGTTATACAAGCAGTAGTTCATCGTCTAGCGCGTATTTTATGATGTAGTTGACTGTAAATGCATAAGCAGAACTTTAACTTTAATATCAATACACTAAAACAGAAACGGCATAATTATCTGTGTAGCATGTTTGTCATCATTTCCAAGATACAAGATGATAAAAAATGCTACATATGAACCTTCCTCAGTTAAACTGTATTATTAAGACATGTCTGCCTAGTTTTGTATTACAATTTCTCATACCAGATAAACGTTGGTCGAATTTTTTAGATAAAAACAAGCTGCGACAGCATTTTTAAAACAACTCTTACCTGAAGGAATATACATCATGATAGTCTTGTAATACTGACTGTTCCTCTCTTGTGCAATACATTTGACATTTAACCCTTTTAACATGCTGAGAGAGGGTAAAACCTGTAGTCTAATTTATTTGAACAACATTCCCTCAGTCAGATAATCTTCATCTTTCTTTGTTGCACATTACAGAGACACCCAGACCAAGCAGATCCAAGAGAACATCACCAATGTAGAGAAACACTTTGGAGATCTCTGCCAACTGTTTGCTGCTTATGTCCGTAAAACTGCACGACTGCGGGACAAAGCTGACCTACTGGTAAAAGAAGTCGGCCTTTATGCTGACACAGAGACACCGAACCTAAAATGTGGATTGAAGAATTTTGCAGATCAATTGGCTCAGATTCAGGACTATCGACAAGCAGAAGTGTGTTTAAAATCAAATGAAATTCTTCAGCATATTTGTGTTTCTTACTAATATAAAAACACTTAGTATTATTCCCAGGTGGAGAGGCTGGAAGTGAAAGTTATAGAGCCTTTGAAAGCATATGGGAATATTGTCAAAACAAAAAGGGTAAGGTTTTTCTCCATAAGTAACCTCGGGTAAAGGGGATTTATATTTAATAGATCTCAAATATACAAATGTCCTTTTCCCAATGATCTCATGAGGGCAGCATTGCATCACATTCTGAGTAAGCATGATGTACTGTGACTGTTGTCATAGGTCAAAACCTAAGAACTAGAGTGCTCTTTTCTACCAACCTTTTGTGATTTTATCAAATTTTTGTACAGGAGGACATGAAGCAGACGCAGACTGCACGGAACAGAGAGGCCAAGCAGATGCAGCAGCTTGAAAGGATGAGGCAGAGAAACCCCTCAGACAGACAGATTATTGTATCCTTACAGCCCAATGTTATTATTTCTTCTTTCAAGTTTCAAGTTTAATTTACATATATAGCACCATTAAAACAGCAGCAGCTGACCAATGGGCTTTACAGCATCAGATAAAATAAATACAAGCAAAACAATAAAAAAATGATCACAGATAAAATCAGAGACACATAATCAACAAGATATCAAAAGAGAATCGGATCTGAAAGTTCAGTTTCACTGAAAGTATGTAGCTGTGAACCAGAAGAGTAGGTCTGACAGATTTTAGGATCATTGCTTAAATTGGTATAACATGCAAGATGCCACAATTTTCAAATTACCTTGTAGATTAGGGCTGTTAATCAATTAAAACTTAATTGCATTAATAGATTTAATTTGTCAAAATGAACTGCATATATATCAGTACTTGCTGAGAAATCCCCCAAATAAAGATACATTATTGTGTCAGATGATTCAATTAATATATATATCAAAAATTATGTTAAAAGTCAATACTGCGGTAGACTTGGGGGCCATTGCGACTGCAAGTTAAAATGTTTTTAAACATATTTACAACATTTTTAACTAGTATAACTCAAAATGTCTGCATATTGCTGCATATTTGCATATGGTTCTGAATTAAATGTGTTTATTTTTTTAACACATAATTTTTAATGCAATTAACAAGAATCAACAGCCCTACTAGACATAATGTCAAATAATCTCAAAGATATTTGTTGTAAACCACAATTACAGATTAACCTTAACAGCCTCTCTCAGTCACAGGTGGGCCTTGTGTGCAACGAACTGTAATATTATCTCGAAACTTTTATTTCATTTAATTATAACCAAGTAGGTCCAACACAGCCTGGTACTAATATGTCAGTTATACTCAACCTGATGTGAGTCTTTTCATTCTTCTCAGTTCAAAACCTCTTGGTGAGCTGATAGTCTCAAATTGGGTATGTCTGTTACTTGGGAACATGTTGTGCTTTACTTTTCTTTGTCTGTTGTGTCACGAAAGGCCGAGAGTGAACTCCAAAGAGCCACAATGGAAGCCACACGCACAACTCGCCAGCTGGAGGAGACAATAGATGACTTTGAAAAGCAGAAGATTCGTGATATCAAGGTCCTTCAGACTGCACGATTAGTTATTTAATAAGTAATATCAGTTTATTTTGTAAATGGATAAAACAACCTTTAATATTATACTGTATATTATACAAATATAAAATAAAGTATATTTATATATTATTATACAAATATAATCTAATGTAATATACGAAATTCAAACAGTGTCCCTGAAAACTTTACTGTGTTTAAAACTAAACCCACATTTAAGTAAATAAATACATTTATTCAGCAAGGATGCATTAAATTGATCAAAAGTGACAGTAAAGATATTTCTGATGATACACAAGATTTCTATTTCAAATCAATGCTGTTGTTTTGAACTTTTTATTCGTCAAAGAATCCAGAAAAAAAATGATTATTCTTTCCATGAAGAAATTAAGCAGCACAGCTGTTTTCAACATTATGAAATGTTTCTTGAGCAGCAAATCAGCATATTAGAATGATTTCTGAAAGATCATGTGACACTGAAGACTGGAGTAATGATGCTGACAATTCAGCTTTGCCATCACAGGAATAAATTACATTTAAAAAAATGTAAAATAGGAAACAGTTCTTTTAAATTGTAATAATATTTCACAATATTACTGTTTTTATTGTATTTTTGATCAAATAAATGCAGCTTTGATGAGGATAAGAGATGATTAATTACATTCATGTCTCATGTGTTTGATGCAGAAAATTCTCGGTGAATTTGTAACAGTGGAGATGGCATTCCATGCCAAGGCTTTGGAAATTTACACAACTGCCTACCAGCACATTCAGAATGTGGATGAGGAAGGAGACCTTGAGGTGAGCGCTCTGCTCCAGCACCGCTGCTCTGGCAGTCCTGCTGGTTCGAGCTTGTCTGTCTTAATGTCTAATCAAATTGTATTCTTTCTCCTCCTGAGATCCCCCTGCTGTCATAATGATGAAAGCTCTGGTTGCTGGGGTATAAGGCCTCGTCCAATCCTGATGCATAAAAGAACCAGAGCGGCATCTTGCAAAGCATGTTCAGGCAGCTGTGGAATGTTCGCACTGGCTAATGCATTTATTCATGATTTCATAGTTTGGCATGCCAAAACAATTTTTTTTTCTCAACTTTGTCAATATTTCCTTGACTTGCCGGGGAAGAAAATCACATGAATATTATTTCATCAGTGGTTTTCAGGGAAACGTTTCCTCGTTCTTGTCTGAACTTTGCCTGTAATTGGATGTGTAAACTTGTAATAGTCATATATTGGCACATGGTGACAAGTTTATGAAGACACAGCTAAACCATATAGAGATAGGCAGTGGTGTACTGTAACAAAGTAATAATACTTCATTACAGTACTTAAGTATTTTTTGGGAGTATCTGTACTTTACTTGAGTTTTTATATTTTTATTTATTTATGTTTTTATATTTAAATATTTATATTTTAAATTATTTATTTATATTTATATTGTGTCTCATAACTTTTACTTTTACTCCACTACATTTCCTAATTAAAATGTATACTTTTACTCCGATACATTTCCCCGAAGCATATTCGTTACTTACTACAAAATAGTCAGGAGTCAGAAGAACACGGACTGCAGGAAAGCAGTCCGACAAATCAGTGGTCTGGCGTCTGCAAGTTAGACTTCTAAAAAACTCCTTTACTCATCTGCAAACAAGTGCTTACACAACCACGGTCGATTTCATTTTCCTCTCAAGTCGAGGCTGGGGTGTGCTGTGCGATATACAGTATATCTTCTGCGATAATATGGTAAGTGAAGTGTTGTTGTAATGCTGTGCGATCTGACATTATCAAGTAGCCAAATCTCACACACCGAGTGCATGCACGTGATTTATTAGTCTATTAAAATTCAAGTCATTCTAAATTGTAGATGGCAAAAATGCCTCTGTATGCTTTTTATATTTATAAAATGTAATACAGTTAACTTAATATATATCACACAAAGAGTAGGCTAACGTTTTTCTGCAAATATCAGCATGATAACTAATTTAATAATCATTTTATACAATAAAGTTAGCAATAAGTGACTTACATTTTAGACGTAATATTGCTTGTTTTTGCTCAATTTTGCCAACGAAAATAGTTCCAAACAAAGATCATAGCACTGCTTTGCGTCTCTGAGTAATGGTGTTTACTTATTGAATGAATCAGCTTTTTGAACGAATCGGTTGATAAAAATGATTCAGTGATTCACTCATTAACACAGTCAAATGTTTTGTTCCTGAATGAATCAGACGTTTGAATGAATAGGTTGAATCTCAATGACTCCACTCATCAACAGTCACTTGCTGTCACCTACTGGCTGTTTTAATTTCACATTTCGACTTTTTTTTTTTCATGTTTTAAAATCATTTCAAATATCAGTATTCAACGTTTTATGTTAAAAACAAAACATTATTTATCCATCTGTAACTGCAGGTTAAATGCATCTATGTCCCCACTGAGATGCATTAAACTGTAAATACGTCTAAATGTTTTCTTATGTTGGAATGAAAGACACTAAGTACCGGATTAAGTGCTTCTTATTCTTACCCAAAAATACAAAATGTAAGAAAGAGTTCAAACTGAACAGCTACTCAAGCTGTGTATGACATTTTTATATATATATATTGAAAATAGTTCCAAACAAAGATCATAGCACTGCTTTGCGTCTCTGAGTAATGGTGTTTACTTATTGAATGAATCAGCTTTTTGAACAAATCGTTTAAATAAATGATTCAGTGATTCACTCATTAACACAGTCAAATGTTTTGTTCCTGAATGAATCAGACGTTTGAATGAATAGGTTGAATCTCAATGACTCCACTCATCAACAGTCACTTGCTGTCACCTACTGGCTGTTTTAATTTCACATTTCGACTTTTTTTTTTTCATGTTTTAAAATCATTTCAAATATCAGTATTCAACGTTTTATGTTAAAAACAAAACATTATTTATCCATCTGTAACTGCAGGTTAAATGCATCTATGTCCCCACTGAGATGCATTAAACTGTAAATACGTCTAAATGTTTTCTTATGTTGGAATGAAAGACACTAAGTACCGGATTAAGTGCTTCTTATTCTTACCCAAAAATACAAAATGTAAGAAAGAGTTCAAACTGAACAGCTACTCAAGCTGTGTATGACATTTTTATATATATATATTTATTTGCTTCTTTTCCATTTTGCATTTACTTGTACTTTTACTTTCAATACTTAAGTATGCTTAAGATTTTAAAAAAATACTTTTCGTACTTAAGTACAATAAATATCACATATTTTAAGACTTTTACTCAAGTAATATTCTAAACGGTGACGTCCAACTTCTACCAAAGTCATTTTCTGGTAAGATATCTGTACTTTTACTTGAGTATGGCTTTCATGTACTTTATACACCACTGGAGATAAGTCATAAATATTCTTCCTGTAATATTTAACTGGAGTTAATAAAGTTGAGTTGACAATGTTTGTTGGCACACCCTCACCAGGATAGAGTATGTAAATGTTTTTCCCCAATCTGAATGACATGGTTCTCTGTTGCTACAACACAGTATGTGGTATTAGTTTGTGTTGACTCATTTCTCTTTTTAATGTATGTTGTTTGAGCTTGGCTGTACTCGTTATTGTTTTATTATGTGGTGGTTGATGAGATGACATTTGGTTCTTGGTGGTCTATATGTAGAGTAGTCTACAGACCCTTTTTATTTTGTCTTGACAGGTTTTCAGGAACTCACTGCACCCCCCTGATTACCAGTCACGGTTAGAAATAGTTCATGCCAATTCTAAACTGTCCCTAAATCGAACTGGTACATCAATGAGTAAATCAGGAACAATGCAGGTTAGTGCTTCCCCATATCGTACGTTACAGATAAAATGACTTTCTATTGTTAAATGGATAATTAAATTTAAAGGCTTCTTATTTTTAAATTAGATATTTTGAAGAATGTTGGTAACCAAACAGTTGCTGGTCCCCAATGACTTCGATACTATGGAGAAAAAAAATACTATGAAAATCAATGAGAACCAGAAACTGTTTGGTTGCCCACGTTCTTCAAATTATCTTCTTTTGTGTTCAGCAGGGTTACAATTTGAGGGCAAGTAAATGATCTTTTAAGGGCAAGTAAACTGTCCTTTTAAGGCCCATTCACACCTGAACAATAACTATAAACATAATAATGATAACTGTATTAGCGTCCACACCAACAAAAGGTGACGCTCTGTTTATTCTAAGAGTGTGCTGCAGTTTGGTCTTCTGCCACTTTAAATGCTCAAGCTCTTTGAAGATTTTTAAAGGGTGTATTCTGATTGGCTGTTTTTTTTATCACTCATTAACTGGAAGAAAATCGTTCTTAAAGTGATATTAAAAGTAATTTTGATCCCCTGTGTTGTTAATGTTATAGTTGTTACAGTATGTGGACTTTCTCACAGAATTTGAATTTTATATTTATAGTTATCATCCTTGGTGTGAATGGCCCTTTAGTTGTGTTGAATCCCAAAACTGAAAGATTTTTTTCTGGTATAGTCAAGAACGTCTAGCAGACAGAGGAAAAGGGATGATGAAGAAGATGACGAAGAGGAGGAAGATGATGAGGATGATTTGGAGGAAGTGACTGATGATGAGCATTAAAATATTTTCTTTGCCATTTCATCAAATATTTTCAGACATTGACATTCCTGAACTGTACTTAAGAGTTTTTGAATGGCGATGAATGACATAAAACTAGTTTGCATCACCAGCAATAAAAGTGATGTAATGATAGTTCAGTTATGTTAGGTAAAGGTGAGTGCGTGGTTAGATGTTTGCTCTCTTGTAAATCATATACTATAAAATGATATATATATACTGAAAAACACCTTTAAAGAGAGTGTTACTTTTTTTTTTAAATAATCTAAATCTCCCAATATGTTTTTTTGTGTACAAAGTGCCAAGCAGTTTCTGTGATCAAGATATTTGGTTAGAATGTGCCTTTGAGCATTTTGGTGTACGAATAAAGCTGGCTCTTGCTTTCGCATAATAGGCCATTTTCATAACCTCAAATGTCTGCGTGTGTATTTGTTCTTCTGTTTACAGAGTGTGCATAGCGAAACACTCACTGTATGTCATACACACAATAGTGAACCCCTGGAACTTGACCCACCCTGTGCTCGGCATCATTGTGTCTCCTAGCTTTTATGTCAGTCATGAATGAGTCAGAAACAGTAACCAGTACTGCTGGTGTAATTATGACTAAGAGCAGAAGTGTTGAAGACACATAATTAACATTGAAATGCTATGTACATTGTTGAAATGCATGTTTCACTGTATGAAACAAGAACCAAGGCTGCTGAAAAAAAATGGACAGGCACTGTTTATCACAAAAAAGCAGCAACTTTTTTTAATCAAATGCATGTGCCTCGACCTATACACGATATTCACTGTGTTTAGCATTTGTAAAGATTGTATTAATTTAAAATTCTAATTGGATGCACCTTTGGATTGTGAACTGAATGGTCATAGGTCTTTGTCTCCAGGTGTGCGGATACGTGGCGTTTCGTGACAGATGCACAACGCGGCCTTTCATTCAGTGGCATTGAGGATGACAGTATCTAAGGAAAGGATTCCCTCCTCACCCGTATGACTCATCCTTTACAGAGGTCATAATGGGAACCAGTGTGTGTTTGTGTGCGCTGTAGCGCCTGACTGTACTGAATATTAACACGATGGTTGCCTCGCAGCGGTTTAAAAAAAAAAAAGCATAACTACAGCATGAGTCAGAGAGAGAGGTGCTGCGGGCTCTGGGTAAATGTTCCCCAGTATCTCCATCTATCAAGCAGATGCAGAGATTTGGTTGTCACGAAAACCCTCTGACCTCTGCAATGGCGTGATTTTGACATGCATCATCTCTGAATTACTCCACAACTGAAATATTTTTGATGTCTCTTGAATGACAGATATCTCTCTATGATACATAGACATTAAGTAACCATATATAATATAATTTTTACTCATTTTTTAAAAATATTTTTTTTTATAAAAAGTGCTAATAAATAATTTTTTATTTTAGCAAATGTTTTAGGATTTTTTTCTGTTGTATTATAAATGTACAGAAATGTGTTTAAAGTCTAGATGAAATAGAAGTAGTGACAGATCTTTTCTGTATTGTGACATCGTAGCAGATTATCGAAATAATGTAGGGCGGGAATTGGTTCTATTGATTGATTGCTGATTGGATATTGAGATGTGGGCATTGCACTCAAAATTAAATGAGAGCTTGCAATTGATTGTGGAGGGATGGGGTTTAAGCAGACTAAATGACTGGAAAAGTCCTGCATACGTCACCAGGAAGAAGTCTGACATTTCACCAGAAAATTGAGTTATGGGATGTTCAAAGATGAATTGTTTGCAATAAGATCAATAACATGCATTTTAAAAATAGATAGGGTGGATATTTTTTTCATGCCTACTTTAATAGCACAACTGGTGGAGCTTTTGAGCATGTGTTTTCCTCTGAGAGTAACCCGTGGTCTTGGAAAGCAAATCAAATGTCATGTGGCTTTCAAATATTTTTGGTTTCTTCAATGCAATTTGTCGTCTTTTTTCTGAATTCCTAGAAAGTGAAGGCAAATTATGTTGCATTTTCCCCTTTCGTAATTCTTTGGAATCATGCGTAATTAACGGAGTAACAGTTGAAACATGTTGAAAGTCGAGACTTATTTACTAAGAATTAACTTATTGACAGATAATTAATTGTTTGTCTCTGCATCAAAAGAATTCAAATGAAAGCAAAAAACTGGTTAATCATATATTATGTTCTGAGAAGAAGTACCTGCACAGGTTTTTTCCTGTCACCCTGTGCTTGTTTTTGTTAATGGTTTCGACATCCGCCTTCAAAAGCATACTGCTGCCACATATAATATTGCGCAAGTGCTTATCTGAGTCGAGGATGATATAATCTGCCAGAGATGCCTTGGGGTCATAAGCTACAGCAGGCGGAGAAGAAAACAGGCATCTGTCTTTGCTGGCTCTGACCCACTCAGCTGTGCAATGAGGATCTGTAAATCTGCGTGGTTGGATAAGTGTGTTTGTAGAAATATCTATGTACATTCCATTATTGGTGTTCAAATATGCAGCAGGTTTAAGTCAGCAGGATCGGCTTCCCTCTGTTTTCAATGTCAAGATCTAACGGATTCATTGGCAAAGCATGTTGTATGAAGCACCAGACCCATACATTCTGCTCTTAGTTTCAGAAATAAGGAGTGGCCGCTTCTCCCCCTGAACAGAATTTGTAGATATGAGTCAAAAATGTTGATTCAAAGTGATTCTTGAAGCTGCCAAGTCAGGGTGAGTACGTGACACACATCTACACTGCTTCAGAAAGTCTGAATGGCCAAAAAAAAAAAAAATTTTTTACACTCAAAATCAATGCCAGTTCTGTGAGGAAATTGAATCTCATTCTTAAAAATAAAGGTTCCAAAGTTTTTTTGCAGTGATGCCATAGAAGATCCATTTTGGTTCCCCAAAGAATCTTTCAGACCTTTTTTTAATGTGAAGAAAACTGTAATAATCTAAAGAATCGTTTTCCACTATAAAGAACCTTTTGCTCAATGAAACAAGGTAGGTTCCGTGGATGTTAGAGGTTCTTCATGAAACCAACAATACCAAAAATAACCTTTATTTTTAAGAGTGTAGGGGTTCAGGAAATTCTCACGAGGTCAAAGGGCAGAACGCCAGACCCCAAGGGGCTTGTCAACCCCTGAAGAACCGTCGTTGGTCTTGACCTCATTGGCATAAATCCTCCTTTTTTAAATTATACGACATGCAATGACGTAGACTGGGTGCATGATTAAGCTATAGCCTGCGATACGAGAGGAATTCATTACCCACAGTATGGAGCCAGTGGTTTTACTAATGTCTGGGAACCGCGTGCTAATTGGGAAAATCCCATAGGATTTATACAACAAAGAGGAATGTGTCCCATTTCTTTATGACCACACATGTTGTCAGCCAAGCACATTTTCTCTGTTTCCATCAAACGTGCCAACTTTGTGCTGGATCCAAAGAAACAGTGTATTTCCACAGGTGAGACATTGAAGAAAAATGTGTTATATCGCACTAAAATGTTTATATTCTTACATGGCTTAATAGCGCTTTCATTAAACTTCCATTAAACTAATGAAACTTATGTCATAAAGACTGCTTATTTGATAAGCAGTGTCTTATTTCATGTAAGCAAAAGCCCGGATTACCTTATCAAGTGACATATGGCTCCTCAACCTCCTTACATGGTCTGCTGGGCCATGTGTCATCGGAAATAAACAGAGTAGGCAGAGACGAACAAGCGGTGGCTGTCTCAAAGGAACGGATAAGAGAGACAGTCACAACGCTTTGTTTTGGAAAAAGTGGAGAGGTTTCCATGGAACCACTATTTGATCCCATGATAATTAGCTTAGTGCACTAATTGCACAACATCCTCTCCACTGGCTGCGAGGTGGCCTCATCAACAGGAACGTGCCTCTGTTTATGCTTACGGTCGCCACAATACCTGACTTGATTTTAAAACGTCTCGTGATAAACACAGGAAACACAATGGAGAGATGTTGTACATCCACTCTTGTTTTCACACAAATTACGTTTAATGGTTATTGCTATAGCTGCATAACAAATCCAAGCCTTTGGCCAATCAAAACCAATTAAATAGCCCCAAATCTATAGCCCAAATACTTAAACTCAGAATATGTCTCTTAAGTACCTAAATATATATTTTACAGTTATGCTTGAAAATCATGGTAGCACTTTAAGGTCTTATTAGTTACTAATATGAACTAATATAAACTAACAATGCGCAACATATCTGTTATATTGCTGCGTTTATTAATCTTTGCTAATGTTAGTTAATAAAAATATAACTGTTCATTGTTAGTTAATGCTAATTCTGGTCCATTAAATAATATTATTACACGGCTCTGTGGAATACTTGATTACTTAAAGGGGTCATATGATGCTTTTTTAAAGATCATTATTTTGTGTATTTGGTGTAACAGAATATGTTGACATGCTTTAATGTTCAAAAAACAAATAATTTTTCAAATACTGTACATTATTGTAGGTCCTCTATGCCCCGCCTCTCTCAAACGCTTCGTTTTCTACAAAGTCCCTCCTTAAGACAAGCGCAGTCTGCTCTGATTGGCCAGCTGACCCAGTGCATTGTGATTGGCCGAACACCGCAAGCACTCGTCGGAAATGTAACGCCCCTTACCATAATCGCGAGCTTCATCTTTCAAAATAAATGTAAAGACAGAGCCTGAAAGGGGAACAGAGTCGCGTTTTTCTCTCTCTCTCTCTCTCTCTCTTTCACACACACACACACACGTGCGCGCGCACACACACACTGCGCAAAACTCCGCATTTGAACAGTCAATAGCAAATATTTAAACTAATAGCAAAACAGTAGCTGATTCAGAAGCGCCAGATTGTCATAGCAAAGTCAGAATTACCTCCTCTCCTAGGTTCACGAAACGGTTGTCCATAAAATGCATTGCTGTTCTGTTGTAAGTGATCTTAAAGATTCCTAAATGCATCTACTTTCGGAAGGCCAAATAAAGTGCTTTTGCTTTCGCCTAGAAACACACAGCGTCTCCCTGACATGGCTGCTTCAACACTAACTGCGGTTACTAAAACCACGCCTTCTTTCTTTGCGTGAACATTTGGGCGGCATTATGCTAATATTTCCACATAGTGAGGTAGATATGTGGGGGCGTGTTAGAACGAGCCGTTTTAGGGGGGCGCGGCAGAGTCTTAACTTTGATAAAGAATATCTCTTTGGTTTTGAGACTTTAGTCTTTGCAACTTCAGGGATCTTATCCATGCACAATCAGCTTGTTACACTCCAAAGAGAAAGGAAAACTTGAAATCGCATCATATGACCCCTTTAACTAATAAAAAAAAAATCATTGTATAGTAGGGATCATAAACACAGTCTGTTTTCATAAAAACATCTTATGATTGATATCTGGAGAAAAACACCTTTGCAGTTTAAAAATAAATAAATAAAAATATTTGAAAATGACATACTTTTTTATTTATTTGCAACAATCCATAAGAGACCCACCAATATGTTACCATGGTAACACAAACAGCCGCACACAGGCTCATAATCTACACAGTTTTATCATTGGTATTGGGTAGAGTAAAATATTTCAATACAAGCTTTATGCAATATGTAAAACCATTAACCCTATGGGGAAAAAAAGTATACAGTATAAAAGTAGCCAACTTGGCAACCCTGCTGTAGAGCAGCAGTGCCATCACGACTGGTTTAAAACAGGCCTTTGTGTATATTTGCCTTATGTGTAATAAGAGGCCGTCTTAATGGGAGAGTACACCCAAAAATGAAAATTCTTCATCATTTACTCCACAGATGTCACTATTCACAATCATTGTATGTCAAAAAAGAGCAGCTTGGACATTCTGTTAAATTTCTCATTTTGCATTCAATTCTATCTCGTGGTTTTGGAATATCAAGATGGTGAATAAATTTAAGGACACAGTTTCAGTATTCTCCACATCCCTTAAACCACACTGGCGTTTGGATAGGTGTTACAGTAGTAGAGGATTACAGCTAAAACCAATGTAAACCCATGGTATATTACCCTATCAATATCCAGTCTTTTCCACTGAAGAAAAGCTTATACATTTTGCAGATTTGTCTTATGCGAGGCAATGGTATGTTCAAATATATGGGTTTCATTGAACTTTTGTTATTTCGTAATTAGACTGTTTCCATAGGCTGCAGCTCTAATCTATTATTTGCATCAGAGAGTGGCTGGGGTTGAAAAGGTCTTGTGTAAGTGTGTCGAAAAGCAGCAAAAAGGGTCTGTTTGAAGGGTTGGGGGGTGGATTTTGCAAACCGGCACTGCTTGCTTTTGTGTGTTTTGTTTACAGCAGGTTGTTGTGAGAAGCCATTTGAACAGCATTGGTAGAACAGTTGTGCAACTGGCCCATTTGCCCAGAGCAAATAGCAGCCTTCTGAGAAGGGGGGCGAGGCCTCATACAGAGCCTCTGCTTTTTTCCACTAGTGTCATCGCTTTTAATCTCCTTGACTCCTGCACAATTCATTTCGAATTCTTATTGTGCAATGTGTTGATAAAGGTTTCATAGAAAAGTAGCACACAAAACCATTACAGACGAAGCCAATGTTTGCCGATGGCTCACACGGTGCCCATTATGATCTAATTATGCACAATCACATTCCCATTTATGGAATGTCTCTTCATGAATAATCTCAGACATCGCATGAGAACTTCTAAAGGTCAACACCAACAATCGGCTGTTTGAATAAATGTGTATATACGTGGACAACAAGCCATGTTGAGTAACTGGATGCTGGCTTGTAAAGACCTGCAGAGTTCATTTACACATTCCAAAAGGGGGGGGAGTCCAAACAGTGGGGTCCAATATTCTGACACCTAATTCTGGATATCCCACTAACCACTGAGTTTATGGTTTAGTGTCAGTAAATATGTTTATATTTGACATATTTTTCCGAAATTTATCAAATTTAAGTTGATCAAATGTAACAGTAAAGACTTTTATAATTCTTTTTTCAAATAAATGCTGTTCTTTTTAACTTCCTATTCATCAAAGAATAACAGTTTCCAGAAAAATATCCAGCATCACAACTGTTTTCAATTTAATAATATATAATAATTAATAATGAGCACATTAGAATGATTTCTGAAAGATCATGTGACACTGAAGGCTGGAGTTATGGCTGCTGAAAATTCAGTTTTGCAATCACAGGAATGAATTACATTTTCAAATATGATAAAATGGAAAACAACTATTTTCAATTGTAACAATATTTCATAATATTACAATCTTCAATGTATTTTTGATCAAATAAATGCAGACTTCTTTCAAAAACCTTAAATATCGTACCAACCCCAAACACTAGTGTATATAAATTATAATAAATACATTTTTAAAAAGATTTAAAAATATTTTTGTTAATTAAAACTTTATTATTATTATTTCTTATGTTATAAAAATAAGAAATAATGTTTAAAAAAAAAAGGTTACAAAATGCAGAAATACTTAAGATTCAGTAGAATTTATAGTTCACTAATCAAATAAATAATGTTGTGACATCAATCATGCGAACACCTTTATACAGACAGTCAGATGTTCTTGTTTCCACTGATACACAAAATGCTTTTTGGAACATTCTCAAACCATGCTCAAGTGGTTTTACACACAATAAGATTTGTAAAGAAAATGTATGCAAGATAGAAGCATTTTCACTAGTGGTGTTTATTCCATATATGACAGATATAGGATGTAATGATGGAAGAAGCCCAGTGGGGCTGAATTATCATCTGTTCTGAGCACAGCCAACAGACAGAACAGGAACAGCTGGTGTAAGAAGTAGAAGCAAACCTGACCTTTCCATAGAGCAGGTCCCTTCTTTATTAAGAACAAACACTGGGCAACAGAGCAAAGACAGGAAATGGTACGTTTATGTCAATATGTCTGAGGGCAAACACACTCATATAAACAAGTGTCCCTTTCTGTTATCAAAGGCAGAGGGATGTTGTTCGTTGGCCAATGATAAAGCAAATGCTGAATGGGGACTACTGGGAATCCTGTGTTTACTGACCATCCAGCGGTCTTATTGAGAAGTGACCATCTGATTCGGAGCACGGTCAATATTTCAATGCAAAATTTCCTCTTGTTGCCACTTAAGCAGCTTTCCATAAAGATCCAGCTGGAATTCTGAATCAAAACTGGTCCTTGGGTCATCATGGATGTGAATATGGTTTTTGTACCGGGATGAAAAATATTTCTTCTATTGAAAAATCTTCTGAGGCCTATTGAGACAAAGCAGTCCATGTAGGATGGAATTCCTCACATTAATTTGTCATTTTGAGTCATGCTGCATCCCTTCTGGTTTACTGACAGGAGCCGGTAAAACTTCCCATAAACAGAGCTGCCTTTGAAAAACTGCGAATTTGAAATGTAAAAATGTTCTTTTCAGCTGGCGCTGTGATAGATGCAGCAGACCACACACTCAGTGGGTGAACAAGCGAAGGAATTTTTCCTTTTAATGAGCATCTCAGGTCATAACAAGCAGTTTCATTCATATTCATGTCTAACTGTCTACGCAACCAGCCTAATGTTATTTCACATCAGAGGCATTTCTTCAAAGCTAACAGGGGTGTTGTCAACAGACCGTAAATCTCTAACTTTAATGATTTAAAATGAAAGCGCTTCATAACATTAATAATTATCTCTTCATATTCCAGTGGGTCCATGTGGTTGATTGATTGTGGAGATGCAGCAACTGTTGCGTGATCATAAACATTCGTGATGAGATAATAACCCAAGTTACCACGGCGATTGCATAGCAACCATTTTTCTTTCCGGTGTTTTTGGAGTGTTGCAGGCTAAAACTTGTTCAATTCAGACAGTACCGGAAAAACAGTAACTTTTGGTAAAACAGCTGGCAAAAATGAAATTTGTAAATGGGTGCCATCACAAATAGTTTTTAAACAGCTAATAAAAGCATCAGGTTATCCACATGACTCCAGTCTATCAATTAATGTATTGTAAAGTGAAAAGCTGCGTATTTGTGAGAAACAAATCCATTACTAAGGCATTTTAACTTTAAACTGTCATTCTGGCCAAAATACCAGTCCATAATCTATAATAAGCACTTCCTCCAGTGAAAAAGTCCATCCCCTGTTGTCCTCTCACATCGAAATCCACCAACATAAATGTTTCTAACCATTTTGGACTGTTTTTGCTCATAAACGGTGCTTGATCTGTGCATATTTCTCTCCTGATTCAGACAAGATTATATTTCCACTAGAGAAAGCAATATTATGAATAGAGGACCATTTTAGCCAGAAGCAACGGTTTGAATTTAAAAACATTAATGATGGATTTGTTTATTACAAACACACAGCTTTTTAATTCACAAGATGTTAATTGATGGACTGGAGTCATGTGGATTATTATGATGTTTTTATCAGCTGTTTGGACTCTCATTCTGACGGCACCCATTCACTGCACAGGATCCATTGGTGAGCAAGTTAAATTTCTCCAAATCTGTTCTAATGAAGTAATCTTGAATGGCCTGAGGGTGAGTACATTTTTAAGTTTCATTTTTGGGTTTACTATTTCTTTAAATTTGCAAAATAAAGTTTGCCTAAACCATTTGCGTTGGGACTACATTAATAATTTTCTTTGCCGCTCTTGTAGCTGGGCAGGGGATTACCAGTTCCATGCAAAGCAAAGCATGAAGGGAGTACATGTTGAACTTCATTGTTATTTTGTGTTTTGGAAGAAGAAAAGGTTGAGAATAGTTCATGTTTAATGTTCTATTATGCTGGGATTTAGACAGGTTTCTGTTATGTTGTGGTGAAGAGTGGAGCTTGTTCTGCTTTCAGGATGGGCTTTTGTGCATGAAAAACTATTCTGTTGCTTTAGTCAAGTAGCAATTACTGAAAAAATGTCTTTCAAGTGCAAACACCATAGACATATGATTGCTTATTTCTTGTTGGGTTACATATGCTAATCCTATAGCGTGACATTCAGTTCAGTTACACAAATTTGAGTTCACACCTTAATTGAATGACCAAAAAGAAAGAAAGAAAAGAAACATTTCTCACATGTGAACCATTGTCCAACTGAATTAGGTTCAGCCAAATAATGATTTGGCCATATATATTTGAGCAAAAACACATCCCAACAACAGGAGACATCTAGTAACAGATAGACAGTAACTGAGTGTGCTTGGCATCAGACCTGAAGAACACAAGAGAACAGGGAGGATACGCAGTGTAATGGAGCACATGCAGGATCCCTCTGCCTTTGTCCTGAGCGTTTGTTTGGGTAGGACAGGATGTAGAAAGACATCTGGAGGAAATCAATCCCGTGTTTGCTACCCATCTCCGGGACCTTTAAGGGTTTCTTGTGCATGGATGGTCACGGAGAGGACACTACTGACTCCAATGCTCAAAGGTTAGATATGCTCGAATATGTCCAGTCTAGGTAATATAACAAACTACAGTTTGGGATACTACATGACCCAGAAATAAAAAAATAAAAAAATATTTAGCCATTAGTCAACCCCTTTCAAAATAAAGAGCAGGTATAACATTTGTAGTTAATGAACCAGTTTAGAGGTAACCAATGGCAGTTAATTGTATTGTCCAGATCTAATTAATTCAAAAATGCATTAAAAATGCAATTCATAAATACAATGACTTGAATGCAACTCTTATATTATCATTTTAGAACTTAATTAAAAAAAAAAAAATTTAATATAATTTTTGTAAGTAAACATTCTATGAAATAATACATATCTGGGTGATAAAACTGTCCTGCTGGGTCAGAAATTAACGAGGGCTTGGGGCAAATAAAAAATTGTCTTGTATGAGTTTTTTTTTAAATATATATATATATATATATTTGTTTCATCAATGAAAATAGTTCTAAGAAAGCCACAGCAGAAATGTTGCACATAGTAAATGAATCTGTTGGGTCAATGTTTCAATGACTTACTTATCATTTGAATTAATGATTTACTGGCTCATTATCTACAGGTGATTTTAGTTACCTATTTAAAGTATAATTTCATTTTTAAATAATTTCATATTATATTCAAAATGTTATATTTGAAACATGATTCTCATAGCCTTGTTTATGCAACTATAATTGCAGTGTAAATGCATTTATGCCACCTCTAAACTGCATTAAACAGTATGCATTAAACATCAAAATGGTTTTAAACTAAATTGTTAAAAGATTTTTCCTTTTCTTTACTCTCTTATATGTCATTGACTAAACTAGTGGATTTACCCAAAAGTCTTTTAGCAGGGCTAACAAAATAATGTGTTCTGTTGGTCTAAACTTGTGAGCAACTATTTTTAAAATGTAGCTTGCCAAGCAACAAGATATTTAGTACAAGCTGCTTCTAACACAAGTAGCTACCTTCACTAAAGAAAACAGCTAAACTACTATCACTAATATCAAGCTCTAGTTGATAAGTTGAGCCACAACTTTAGTTAGTTTGCTTGTGTGAGCAATGGTTAAAGTCTAATAACAGAGTTCAGGCAGAACATTAATGTAATAAATCTTTACATCTTCTGAATATGATCCAAAAGTTTGCTATTACTAATACAGACCAAGACACAAGCACGGTGGTATATTACATTAACTCACTTTCTTCCATCCCAAGCGTTGCAGGAGCTGGCATGTTACATTGCCTTCTTCTCTCACCAAGCAAGTGTCAGAGAAGCAGCATGGGAATGTCTCTCCTCCTCGGCCAGCTCCGGCTGTTTCCATTTACCTTCCAAACTGATGAAAATATTTACTCCTGAAAACCAAGAGGATAATTTTCCTTCTCTGACTCTGTTCCAAAGGCATCTGGACTGTGTTAAGAGCTTTTGTGTGAGGTGGGAACAGAAGGAGTGTGAAGACAAAACCTGAGGAATGTCTGCGCAGTTAACTCCTGAACCCAGAATGACCCATCACGACACTGAGACATCAGAGTATTATATGCACTTTACCAAGAAATGGTGCATGTAATAATACAAACACTGTGCGATGTTCATAAAATGCATTGATCCACCATTACTCCAGTCTTCAATATCAAATGATCCTTCAGAAATCATTCTGATTTACTGCTCAAGATACATTTCTTATTATTATCATCAATGTCGAAAACAGTCGTTCTGCTTAACATTTCTTTGGAAACTGTTATAAGCTTTTTTTTAATTATTTTTTGATGAAGAGAAAGTTCAAAAGAACAGCATTTTTTTTTACAGAAATCATATGCAAGAATTTAAATTACAATACTGTCACATTTGATCAATTTAATGTAATTTAATGATAATTATTTAGCCAAGAAATTATGCATAATAATACAAACACCAAGAGATGTTCATAAAAGGCATTGAGTTGCTTTGAACACACAAAATGAATTGTGTTGGCATACTGAATCAGTAAGAACACAGAAGAAATATAGGGTTTATACTTAGTTCAGTAACTTGTTAAACCATGCAGAGCTGGTGCACAGACGCTCCTGACGAGCCTTTTCTCTGTTCTCATCTATCAAGTACAGTGTGTTCAAAAACACACAGGCCTCGTCCTAGCTCCAGACTGCACATACTGTATGCCAATTCTCCTTTGGACTGCACAGCAGCTGATATTCAATCTAGTTTGTTTTATTCCTCTCAGTATGGAGAGATAGAGTCTCATTATCCATATAGGGCTATGCTCGCCTTTGTCCCAGCTTGTTCTATTCCCATGAAGATTTGATTCACAGCCTCATTTCATATCATTTCCCCATTGTGGGAAATTTGGCACTCTGTAGCAAGCGTGTTGCAGTCAGAGAGGCAATTTACATAATGAGTTTGTTTTTGGTGTCAGCAAGAGCCGTCGGAAAGCTTTCGTCATCCTGTTTATAGTAAAACTAATCTCATCATCAGCTTTGGAGGAGAGACAAAGCAAATACGGCTAGTTTTGGTCTTTTCTCCTCGTATGGCATGTACAGCCTTGTGTCCCGAGAGAATCACGACTCAGCTGAGATTGAGAGCTCTCGATTTGGTGAGTGAGAGTTCTGACAGGTCCAGGGAACGACAGCGGGTACATCAACATGCCAACGACCCAGGGTGGTGGACACGACAGATCACGCCGCAGCCTATTATTATAACTCATTAGCATTAATAATGCATGTTTCCCTCTCTTAATTACATCCGCCTACATGTTAACTTAACACTTTCCTCTCAGCACTCACTCAATCCATACTACCTCAACAAGTACGAACCAGTCGCTGACCCTGAACAGAGCTCTCACGAGTCCACGTTTATGGAAATAGCGGTTGCGTAACCTCTGCACACCTCTAAACAAAGCTGACAGGGGCACTTCTTTTCTACTTGAGCCGAGCAAGTGCTTCTGGGGTAAATGCACTTTAAAACCGATGTTAACAAGCCTTTACTAAAATGAGACTTGACTCCAGGGTTTGCTGGGAATCTCTTGACACTGATCCAATGTTTAAGAGCTAACACAGGATCCTAATTATTTGTATTAAATAAAAACTATGGTCGTTACATTAAAAAATGGACATAAAATATACACTACTGTTCAAAGGTTTGGGGTTAGAAATATATATATTTTTTTATCAAAACTACAGTGAAAACTGTATTTTTATGAAATATTACAATTTAAAATGAATGTTTTCTATTTTAATACATTTTAAAATGTAATTTATTTCTGTGATGCAAAGCTGAATTTTCGGCAGCCATTACTCCAGTCTTCAGTTTCACACGATCCTTCAAAATCACTCTAATATGCTGATTTGGTGCTCAAGACATATTAGTTATTATTATCAATGTTGAAAATAGTTGTACTGCTCAATATTTTTTTCGGAAGCCGTGATACATTTTACCCAGAATTCTTTGATGAATAGAGAGTTTAAATGAACAGCGTTTATTTATTTGGATTAGAAATTGTTTGTAGGCTACTATTATAAATGACTAAATGACTGTCACTTTTAATCAATTCAATGCATCCTCACTGAATAAAAGTCATATTTTATTTTTTAAAAATCTTACTCCAAATTTTTTAATGGTATAAGTATTTACATATCAAATAATTTTAAATAATTGCTTGGTGCATATGTTAGATGAATTCACTGTATGTGGGCATTTTTTCATTTTAAATATATGTTGGTTTTTTAAAATCACTTTCCATGCCATATTTGGTTAAACATGAGTCACAGAACAATTAATATCAAAATGCGAAAAGTAATATAGAGGTATTCCTTCGCTCAAGCACTACTGAAGATAATCTGGCTAAAACAGCTTACAGACACTCACAGTGTTCTCCAAACCTACTACAACACTTTCTTCCTGGTCTTCCCTGGCATCCTGCCATAATGCCTGTCAAATTATAGCTTTATCCTTTCATGGTATTATTGGTGTAAATCTCCCGTTGCAGTACAATGCTGAAGGCCATTGAAATCCTGTTAATGTGCTGCAATTAAATTATTTTTGAAATGCTAAGCTCTCTCTCCCTTTGATATCTTAAGAACAGTTGACTCACTCTTGATGACTGAAAGGTTTAGAAGGATTCACGCTAACGGACTCAAGACGAGTGTAAAC
The DNA here is from genome assembly GCF_001515645.1 of Sinocyclocheilus grahami. Lineage (NCBI taxonomy): Eukaryota > Metazoa > Chordata > Actinopteri > Cypriniformes > Cyprinidae > Sinocyclocheilus > Sinocyclocheilus grahami. The sequence goes on along the minus strand of NW_015505745.1, from coordinate 389,711 downwards.
TGTAGGCCTGCACTTGAGTGGCATTAATGCGCTTTTAAGAGGTTCCCCTCCTCTGTGTCTTCTCTAAATGGAATTAAACCCAGCTACCCCATGCTTTTTGAACCTGCAAGAAACTATTAGCAGAACTCAACGCGATATTACGGCAGACCTTTCAGACGTCGCTCTCACCATTTAACCTCTCACTTAGGCATCATATGAGAATCTCAACACTGCTCCACATTCCAAACCTATTTCTTAAGGTCATACGGTTGTAAACAGCGGCGCCCTTTCTTTCAGAATGACTGTACTTTTATTTTCTCGACTGAAGTAGGAGACTGGTGTTTGGGTGGTGTGGGGAACTGCCCTTAGCCACCACATCACATTTTATTTCCTCAGGCTGACAGGATGAGTTCTTACTCATCACGAATGATTGTTGGTGATAACACTTACCACAACAAACACTTGGAATTCTCTTGTGTAACTGAATCCTGAGAAACATGGTGTTAAAAAAGACTTTAAAAACACTACAGCACAAAAGTTCACAGAAGCTGCGTGGAAGCTTAATAATGGTTCAACTGGGCCTTTCTGAAAATTGATGCTGGGTAAACCGTGGAATTTTTACAAGAGCGTTGTAGTTGTGCTGAATGTGAGCCACCGCGCCTGAATGTATTATGTCAAACCATGAGGATTTCAAAATCTTGCCACTTGAGATTTTACAAGCTTAGCAGTAGATGTCTTGGCAACACTTCAAAAGTCCCTGCACACATCTGTGACCAAACCACAGCCACTGAAGAGGAAATACTCGTGATTGAATTACCGTGGGGCTGTTTGTTTCACAATCTGCTCACGGTAGCCCCAGACCTTCCTGACTCCCACACTACTACATCAGCTCCTAAGATCACCGTGTCAGACTACACCATTATAATCACGCCATCTGATGTTTTTTCATAGCATTTTTAATAACCTTATTAAGTCATTCATAATTATTGACAGGAATGTAAAGTAATTGTTTACATGGCATTTTGGATTTCTATATAAGCTTGTTTCTGCATTCAAGAAATAATAAAAGGTAATTGTTACTTTATGGCTTACTGTTGCAATTTTATTTCTCACAAATGCTACTTTCTCAAAAATGTAACCTTAAGGGGGTGGTTCATTTGTCATTTTACAAAGTGCACATTTTAAAAGTGTACTTAAGAATGTAAAAAAAGTCATTAAAGTGCTTAACTATTCAGTAATATTATATTATCTGCAATAAGTACACTACAAGTGCACATTCAATACAATTAAGCTCCATTCTTTTTCACAATGATATCCCTTTAAATCTCACAATTTTATCTTGATTTCTTATTTAACTTTCTCTCACAATTACCTTTTTTATTCTTTACTCTGAGGCAGAAATGGGCTTCTATAAATAGCCTTATCATGTGATTGAAATGCTTTCTTGTGTGGTAAACCTGTTATTGACTTTACACCTTTTGGGCTGTGTGTAGTGCTCAGAACTTCCCTATTTCATGATTGCTTTTGACAGTCATTCGCATGGTCAAAGTTCAGCCACACGCATGATGTATCATTCCTGTCAAGGCCACATTCACCAGTTTTTTTGTTGTTGTTTTTTCTTCCAATCCAGCCAGTGTATGTGCAGACCATCTAAGTACGTACCTGTTTCTGGCCGAGTTGTTCTGTGTACACAATGATCAGTTCCCTTTGTCTTTGCTACTGGCAATGAGTCAGCTAATTACAGTGGAAAAGAGCTCTGTTAGGGCTCTCAAGCGAAAATGACCTCAAATAGCCATGTTCTCTGAATCACATGCAAACATAACACAAATACCGTCCAGTGTGGTCTCAGTGACACCTGTTTATGTCATAACAAAGGAGAAGTAGATATTTCCCATGGAGAGTATGTTTTACTCTAAAGGGAGAGGAAGCAGAGAAAACCTGTTCTGTTCCTGCTTAACAGCATGACAAACACACACACACATCAGATACTGAGTCATCAGAGAGATATTTTACAGTCAAAGAAAACATGGTCTTTAATGTTAAATCCTCAGTCCGACCACATCTGAACTCCAAACCTGCAGGCCGCAGCTGCACCATCTATTATACACAGTCACGAATTTAGGCAAGCAGGACAGGAACGAAGCATACTGAAATATTCCACACTACTTTTTTGGAAGTAGTGTAGTACTATACACTACTTTTATTCCACACATATTTGTCTTTTATTTTAGACTTTGATCATTAGCCCAAAAAATACTCATTTATCTTTCTCATTAACACTGAAAAAGTACAATCTGATAAAGCTCTGATATTTTAAGCATCAAAAACAGCCCATATTCCCTTGAGTCTATTCTAAACGGGGCTCTCTTTTTCTGTCTAGTGAAACAGGTGCTAGTTCTATTACACCCTTCCAGATTAAGAGCGGTCACAGCCAATGAAACAGGGACACATTTTTCAATAGTGACTTACTCAACAGCCTGTGTGGGACATATAGCCACATGCAGCCAATTAGGAACTGCATCAGATTTTATTTTGTCACACAAGTGATGTTTCAAACACAATGTGGGAGTCGCTGTCTTGTGTGCCCTGAAGGCTTGCTGAAGTATGCTAATAGGCTCAATGACACGATGAGACACACATTTATTTTGTGCATCATATGCATATGTTTTCCAGCTCTTTGTGCATTATCTTTCTCTGGTTAAATTAAACAAAGATCTCCTTCCTAGAAAGATCTGGTTATTCTACAAAGGGCACCACCACCACTCCCTTGTCTTTCTCTTTATGGCGATGACTCATCGGCACATTAACAAATATGAACTGTAAATATAAAGTAGCCTAAAAAAACAAAGATTCCTCAGACACAGACGCTTTTTTAAGTCAAGCGGGATAAATATGTAATTTTGGTTGACATATTTGCAGGAATATGATACATCTTAAACATAGTAAGAAAATAGGCACACAATAAATCAGCAGACTTAATGAGCACAATAACCCTCTGAGCCCTGAATGTCGAAATAAGTTAATCATTGCCTGGCCATGTTTTTTGATGAAGAATGCAAAAATATGAATGCAACTTCCTTGGATTTCACAATGCCGAACATTTGGAGTAAAGGCGGCAGTTTTACATAGCCTAGGCTTTGTGTTACATAAACGCTTTGCGTGCAGATTTGAAAGCTGAGAGAAAATGAAAGTTGATTAAACCAGCGCTTTACTATTCATCTGGAAGGTGAATGGCATGTGGCGATTGCTCAATCGTCGAGACCGAGACTGCAATGAATGTGTCACTAGAGAGAGTCTGAACCGGGCGGAGTTCCAGCTTTGGGAAGTCCGATTCATTCTAACGAAAAGCTTCGTTCGGACGAAGTGATTCAATTAAAGCGATTCAATGATTCTTTTGAGTCAACACTCAAAGGTGTCCGCTGAAGTAGCCTACATGCTCGACATTATGTGCATCATGCATGAAGTAAAACCCATTTTAGTTAATTTGCCGATGTTATTCAGTTCAAGTTTATTTGTAAAGCGCTTTTCAAGATACAAATCGTTGCAAAGCAGCTTTACAGAAAATTAAGTTTCTACAATAGATTTAGTAGTCGCTTGTCAGTGGTGACTATTATCGCTGTGTTCAGTTTCTGCTGTATAGATCGTGTTCGACCTCATAGTTTTACTGCCAATGTTCGGAGTTCCAGCTTTGGGAAGTCCGATTCATTCTAACGAAAAGCTTCGTTCGGACGAAGTGATTCAATTAAAGCGATTCAATGATTCTTTTGAGTCAACACTCAAAGGTGTCCGCTGAAGTAGCCTACATGCTCGACATTATGTGCATCATGCATGAAGTAAAACCCATTTTAGTTAATTTGCCGATGTTATTCAGTTCAAGTTTATTTGTAAAGCGCTTTTCAAGATACAAATCGTTGCAAAGCAGCTTTACAGAAAATTAAGTTTCTACAATAGATTTAGTAGTCGCTTGTCAGTGGTGACTATTATCGCTGTGTTCAGTTTCTGCTGTATAGATCGTGTTCGACCTCATAGTTTTACTGCCAATGTTCTCTCATTCAGCGGAATGATTAAAAGAAGCATCCGAATCGATTAAGTGAATCATTAAAAAGAACCGACTCGTTCGAATCGGACATCAGCTGAAAGTAGAGCTCAGAAAACAGCATCAGTAGTTCAGGGAGTCAGACAGCCCTTCTCTCGGGCTCAGATCTACACCGGGAATATTTCACACCACACAGCTGCCTCATACAGTATCTTTTGGGCTTCAATGTTGTTCAAAAAGCTTTAACGGACTAATGCAAAAAAAAAAACTGAAAAACAATGGATAAGCGAAACTGCAAACCTATGATACAGATACTTGAATTTCACATTCATTAACGAGTAACGTTAAGTAGGATCTTTTTTTGCTTTTTGCAGCGCATGCACAGATCCTTTCCTGGAATATGCTTGCGTGAAATCAGACTTATATCAGTTTCAGCTACTGTAGTTTGTAAGAATGAGCGTGCAGTTGCTTCAGAATCCGGTACCGGGAAGACACGGACACAAGCGCTTTGACACAGACGAGCCCGTGACCAGATGTCCGCGGCTCAGCGAGTCTTCGGCTGATGCGGGTCTCCTGAGCTCCTCTCCGGGATCCCCGGTAAGCGGAGCGCCTCTGAGCGTCAACTCAGCCCACCAGGGTCCCGCTCGAATCGGCCAGTACCTGCTAGTGCCCCTGGCCGACCGACCGGGGGTGCACAGCGCTTTAGACATGGACAGAGGGGAGGAACTGCTCTGCAAGGTAAACCACTGCATACTATAATGTACATGACCCATATAAGTATGATCCACTCTATTCAACTAACACGTTTTATGCCTCTGAGACCCAGCACAACATATATATATATATTTTTTTAAACGTAGGTAATTTCAATAATAATAATCATCATCATCATCAACAACTAAAACAAAATTATTATTATTATTATTATATTGTGTCTTATTTATATTTATTGTATAAATAGTTTGATATTATAGGCCTATACAAATATGCAAATGAAACAAAATAAATACTGCAGGACTAAAAACAATGGCATGTAGGCTACAGTATGATCTCAGTTATTATTAAAAAATCTATCTCCACTACGGAAGACAAAATTAATTTTTGGGTCTCATAATCTGATTTCTACACATTAAAATGTTTTAAAATAACAGTACACTTTCAGTTAGGCAGGGATATCAGAATTTGTGTGCAGGATGCCATCTTATTTATATCTATAAAATTAAATATGACAGATATGGATCAAGTATTTGCAAATGTATCTGCATCTGTGTGAGAAATATGGGGCTGACATGACACTCAAAAAGACCGTATTATTGCTGCCACAAACTTTACAAGACATTCAACTTTTTATAATATGTTTGTGCTGTAATCTTAGAGTATCACCTCTATCCACCTCCAGTGAACTGACTTTATCAGGGTAGAGTTGTCGTTGTCTTGTAATACTATACAGAACAATTATTATTTTATTTTATTTTTTTGCCATCTGCAGGTGTTTGATATGGGCCAATACCAGGAGAAAATAAGAGCCTACAGCATGCTCTCAAGTCATAAGAACATTGCACAGATAAAAGACATAGTTCTTGGGGAGAGCAAAGCATATGTGTTCCAAGAGAAGGATTTTGGCGACATGCACACCTTTGTAAAGAGTAGCAAGAGGCTTCCTGAAGACCTGGCTTCCAAGCTTTTCCACCAGGTGGTATCTGCAGTGAACCACTGCCACCAGGTTGGCATCATTTTGGGGGACCTGAAGCTCCGCAAGTTTGTGTTCTCAGACGAGAAAAGGTGAGAGTTATAGTTAGTGAGTGTGTCTGTGTGAGAATGTGAGAAAGCAGGAGTTTTTAAATGGGGCACACCAGGTGCGGTACTGTACCTCATGCATCAATACTGTGACATCAGCAGTGTTATACTGGGTGAATAGTGTCAGTTCTGGTTTCATTCAGTTTTCGCTTCCTCTCAGCAGTGTGTCACACTGCAGGTGATTGGTGCTGCTTCCCTAAAGATTCAATGGAACAAACCTATTAACACTCACTTACTCATGTTTCTCTGTAAGAGGAGCAACTGGTAATCACACCCCTGAACTCGTGTCCAGAGATTTTTCTTTAGAAAACGAGAGTCCTCTGAATTACGTAAGTGAATTATGTATAAAAAACATCATGGATTGAATTTAAACATTTTTTATCCACAATCCCCACTGAAAGAAACATACTGAAGATAGCTAACCCATCTACCTGTCTGTCTGTCTATCTAAATTACTTACATTAAACTTTGGTACATAAAATATTGCTTTGTGAATATATATACATATATATAATTAAATTACTTCAAAAGAAAAAAATAAAGATTACTTAATAAAGAACATTACTTTTTATATTATAACACAACGTTTTAATTAGCATGCTGTGTTTCTGCTGCTAGACAATAAAACTCACTTGGAAAAGTTGCACTTTCAAAATAATTGTGTCAAAATAATCCAGTTTATACACATGGCTTGAGATTTCTGCATTGTGTTATATTACATAGTGTCTAAATGTTTTTGAAAAATACAATGTAAATTTCCCATCTGTTTAGCGTCAAGTAAATTTAAAACTCACCTACAGGGCTTATACAGGGCTTCCTTAGAACCAATTAGTCAACTAGTCTGTCAGGCAACCCACCAATTAGCAAATATGTTGTTTTTCACATCCCTCAATACATACAGTTGGTTTGCCATTTCTAGGCCAACATTTTAAGCCTGACCTTTGAGCATCGGTTTTCATTTGAGTGAAGCAGACAAGAACGTGTAAGAGGACGTAGTCACCCTTCTCTCATAGCAGCCAACGGGTGCAGCGAGATGAGTCATAGCAATGCACACAGAGGGGAAACTCACCATTCAGGATCATACCCACACACTCAACACTCCACTCCTGAATACGGCACCGCTCGTAGGTGAGGTGCGCCGCCTCTGGCCATTGCAACACTTACAGATTGGCGGACTGGCAGACGCGTCTAGCGCAGACGTGACCAGGGCATGCTGACATTTGGTCAGACGAAAAGCGCAAAGAAGCGTTTGTGTTTTCTTTCACTTTGTTCGGCACCAAGCAGTGTAGTGACAGATTATGCAAACCTGCTGTCTGTACACGGTGTCTTTCCGAATGCAATTTCCATAGCTAGAATAGCTTTTGTAAAATGCGGTAATGATGAGAGATGGATAAGCAACAAAAAGGTCAAAACTGCGATAACGCTGAGATATGGTGTGTGATTGCATACAGAAAGACAATGACCTGGAATGCGTCTGCAGTTAGATTGTGAAACACACACACACACGCACACACAACAGGCTGGCTGGGCAGGGGCCGTTCATGTGTCACTGATGTAACAGCACTGTTTGTGGGTAATAAGGCTCTGCCAGATGCCGTGAGCGTACGGCACAGGTGCAGGAAGAACACAGTGAACCTGCAGCACAGCGCAGTGCATTCATTTGTCCACAGTCTCTCTGTCTGTCACACACACACACACACACACACACACACACACACACAGGACTATGACTCATTCTCTCCACCTCTCTGGCAGAATGTTGTCATGTCATCTGCAAACCCCCCAAACCGAGGCTGATAGCCAGTGATGAAACACAAGAGTATGCAGAGCAGCTCATGTTTTACTGAAAGGGATACGACAGACTCATGGCTCATCAAGTCTACCTATATAGTCTACAGGGATATTCCTAGAGTAGTAGGGGATTTGTTTCCTATTGGAAACTGAGCTAAACTTAGCCCAGAGTTCACAAGAATACATTACAGAGCTCTTTGGACTGAGAGGAAGTGTGTTTATTTTGTGCGCGTGCTTTTGTTTAAACGAAGGCCGTAATTAGATGAGGATCTGTCCTATATTTGTTGTAGTAGCGCCGTTGTTGTGGTAGTAGTTTCCATGATTTACCATCACAGCAATCTGTGAGCTCAACAAAAGGGATGGAGAGTTATTTCAACTCGACGCACAATAAAGGAAGGCTTCAATACATCACTTTGTTTAGCAATGGAAGAGAAAGACACTAAATCCATCATCAGCAGGCCCACAAGGAATCTGTGCACAGAGTTCTGCGTAGATCTCCGCAGAGCCGGATCACCTGTCATTTACATCGCCCCACCCTCTGTGTTATATCTTGGCTAATTTGATTATGCTTTCTGCTTTGTTAAAAGTGTAACACAAGCATTTTTCCAGTGTTTAAGACCTGAACTTGCTCTCTGATGGCAGTTTATTAAGAGTTATGAAAATGCATTGTCAAATTTATTGATACCAAGAACAAAATGAGGCAAGTGTCCCCCTTCTTAAAGTATAAAGGCAGCTTAATATTTTCATCTATAAAAACAATAACCGGCTAACTGTTATTGTACTAAAGCAAACTGTTAAAATATTATTTGGAAAATATTTAAATGATCTTTACTTGATCATTTCTGACCTGTATTTAAAAAGCAGAATTAAATATTATTTTAAATAAATCTGGTGAATGTCAGTAAAAATGATTACATTAATATCTTCATATTAATATACAAGTACACAGGTTAAATATGATAGCCCTAAAACTACACTACTGTTCAAATGAATAAATGTTGTTTATTTGTTCAAATGTAAGTTTTATACGTTTGTATTTTAAAAAAAGTGTAATTACAAGTGACTGTCTGCTAAAATTTCTAATAATACAAATTTAAACCAAATTAATAAATGCTCTTCTTTTGATCTTTCAAAGAAAAAAAAGTGTCAAAAAAAATTCAGCTTTGCTATCACAGGATATTTTAAAATATATATTAAAATAGAAAAGTTATTTTAAACTGTACTAACATTTCACAGTATTCCTGTTTTTACTATATTTTTGTTCAAATTAAGAGATTATGAAACATCACTTTTTTTTTTACTGATCCCCAAGCACCTGCTTATCATGTAAAGTGGCAACTTCAAATTCTGTTTTTAAAAACTTCCACAAGTTTTACATCAAAATTTGAGTGGAAAATGTGAAAAACCGACCTGATCATCAGTGCAATGTAGCTGATTCTGAATGGACTGTATATACCAGTCATATGATTTTCTTCACAGCCAAAACACTGTAAATATTACTTGATTGTACAAACCATGATGTGTTTATTTTAGGGCCCAACTGAAATTAGAGGGTCTGGAGGACTGCCATATTCTGTGCGGAGAGGACGACTCGATGTTCGAGACGCATGGCTGCCCTGCGTACGTGAGTCCTGAGATTTTAAACGGCGGAGTGTGTTACTCAGGCAAGCATGCAGACGCATGGAGCCTTGGCGTCATGCTGTACACAATGCTGGTGGGCCGCTATCCTTTCCACGACCCGGACCCCGCAACCCTGTTCTCTAAGATTCGACGGGGCACATATTGCCTCCCCGATGGGCTGTCTCTAAGGGCACGCTGCCTACTTCGCAGTCTGCTTAGAAAGGACCCAGGCGAAAGACTGACCACAGCGGAGGTCCTCATTCACCCGTGGTTTAATGGCAACATGCAAGACACAGGAAAAGCAGAACAGGAAGTCAACCTGGGAGAACAGACAGTGCCCCAGATAGAAATGGAGCAGGACGAGGATTTTTTCTCCTGAGGAAACCAATATAGCTTGAATATGGACCAAAACTGTTCGTGATCTTGGTGTTTTGTTTTTATTATTTGGTTTCTTATATGGATTTTGTAATAGATTCAGAAGTATACACTCAGTGAGTACTCACTCAAAGTACTGTATCATGTGTGTCAGGTTTAAAGACAGTGTGCACAACAGCCAGTGTAGTTGTTTTGAAGTCGTCTTCTAGTGAACCATTCTTGTGCTGTATGAAGTGAATGAGACTGGGCATTATGGGTCACGTGATAACGAAAGAATGTGAGAATGTCGGCATGGTGACTAACCTCAGCCTATGGGGCAGACCTTTAGCTTCACTCTTACTGTCAAAACGAATTGTCACTAATTGAATACTGCTGTACCAAAGGTACATGTCTCCTTTTATAGGAGGAGAATGAAAACTAAAGGAATCTGACACACGCATACATATGGAGGACTAGAAGTGCAGCTTAAAAATATAATTAAGAAACAATTATCAATATATTTAATTTAAAAAGTAATAAATATACAAATATAGACATTAACCTTTTTTTAATTCATGTTTAGAAATGTAGTCAAATATATAAATAAATAGATAAATAGTTTTTAAATTCAAATGGTTTAAAAAGCATTTAATAAACAAAAGCTTTTCTTTATTCTTTTTAATGTTTTTCCTTACTTATTAGCAGCCATTGTGCGTCAAAGGGGTGTGTCTTAAAACTCTGTTGAAAGTAGTGCTGTCAAACGATCAGTCGCATCCAAAATAAAAGTTTTTGTTGTCAGTATATGTGGGTATACGCACACATACAGTATATATTTTGAAAATATTTACATGTATATATTTATATTCATATTTAATATAAACATTTCATATTTTTCTTAAATATATACATGCATGTGTTTGTATTTATATATGCATAATAAATATAAACAGTACACACATATATTATGTGGACAAACTTTTATTTTGGATGCGATTAATCGCGATTAATCATTTGACAGCACTAGTTGAAAGTTCATTGGTTAACTTGCACGGATTAATTGTTCACCTCAAGACTAGCAATGTGCTCTTACAAAGTAAACAGTGTAAATTTTGATTTCATGAGGACTTTAAGAAAAGCAACTTACCAATGCCTTATTAAAAACAATTTTAACAAGCATTTAAAATGATTTTATTATTTAATATTAATAAATATAATTAATATTTTGCTACATTTACAATTTTAAACATGAATTAAACAAACACTGGTAATTATGTTTAAATTTGTGAATTTTAAATGGTAATTTAGCAACATTTTTATTTTTGAATTAATAAATTGATAATTGATTTATTAATTTTATTTTAAGGTAGCACTTCCGCTTACATGCAATAAGCTCTTTTTAATCACAGATACTGTGTGCTATTCTGACTTATGCCTCTCAGAATTTCCAAATTGTACATAAGAGTCATTCAGAGGTTAAATGTCACTTATTGACCTTTAACACTCTGTGACAACCAACAGGTCACCGTTACATACGGATCCTTAAATGTTCAGGATGAGCCTCTTACAGACTTGATACAGTGTTCATTTATTCTGCTGTATCCTGATCTCTCTAGTCTTTCTAGTCACAGTTTCCTTACTTGAATCCAAGCAGCCTCATAAAAGCATGAGGCTTCAGTATGGCAGGCCAGTTCATCCTGTGAATAAGATATAAGATGACTCAACAGCGGGGCATTGGTGTAACGAAGAGGAAAGGGCTATGAACCCAGATTAGTGTGCTCAGTATGACTACATATGCGTATCTTTACTCTCACTTTAAAGAAAAGAGAACAGTACTACAATAGCACTACTGCAAGGGTTGAGCATCCTATAAATGTCTGTTTTCTGCTTGCCCTCGTGTTGGGGATTGTATGTTACCTCTGAATCCAAGCATAATGGTGATACACAACGTTTATGGTTTCTGAAAGGGTCTTTATAAGTGAAGGCTGGAGGGTATGCAAAATGCCTGTCTCATGCATGCAACACATGGGGAAAGCTGACACGAGTGCACAGAGTTCATATTGCACTGTGAATTATGTATTTGTGACTAACCCCAAGGCTTGACCATGAGGGTTTAACGTTTCAAATTCATTGTTCAAATGAGCATTTGTAAATATGTACATTTTAAGTGTGTGAACAAAATTGAATAAACTCTTTCTTATTTACATCTGTGGTGCATTCTGTGAAGCCCCCACATATCCTTGTTTTTAGGAAGTATATTAATTTGGAAGTGTTGACTAAAACATCTAAAATAACTAACAAAGTCTTTGATTATATTTTTAACTGTATATTATTCAATATTACATTTAAAGTTAACATTTTAATTCAAATGTGAAATCTGTTAAAATAAATTTAATTTATTTAAAAAAATTTAATAAACCACATACAAGTTTCAGTATAACTGACATTAAAGTATATGTTTTTACCATAAATGCTTGTCAATGCAGTAAATTCGGCAGCACACTTTAACCATTTAATCCAAAGAGAAAGGAAAAAATGAAATCGCATCATATGACCCCTTTAAGCTTCCTTGTGATTTTTACCCTTTTCTGCTTTGTACTGAATATGATTCAGGTTTGAACCAGCCTCCTTAACATTTCAAAAGATTTTTATCTCCTGCAAGTGACAAATAACATGGGGAATGTTGCAACAAATCTGAGAGAGAGAGCTAATCTTTTAATAATCGTACTATGGTGCTCTGAATGCGAGCTGCAGTACGTGTAAATATGTACATTTTAAGTGTGTGAACAAAATTGAATAAACTCTTTCTTATTTACATCTGTGGTGCATTCTGTGAAGCCCCCACATATCCTTGTTTTTAGGAAGTATATTAATTTGGAAGTGTTGACTAAAACATCTAAAATAACTAACAAAGTCTTTGATTATATTTTTAACTGTATATTATTCAATATTACATTTAAAGTTAACATTTTAATTCAAATGTGAAATCTGTTAAAATAAATTTAATTTATTTAAAAAAATTTAATAAACCACATACAAGTTTCAGTATAACTGACATTAAAGTATATGTTTTTACCATAAATGCTTGTCAATGCAGTAAATTCGGCAGCACACTTTAACCATTTAACCAAGACAATAAAAGTATTTATGAGATTATAAAGATTCAAAAAAAATTATAAATGTTCAAAAAAGCACACTAAAGTTCAGCTAACGGTGTTCAATGTAAATTTAAACTATAATACATTTTTATTTCATTGCAATTAACATGCAGTTAAGTTTATGAAAACATTACATTTAGTTTGTATATATTGATATATTATTTCCGTAATATGAACTTTTTCAAAAGTATTCTAAACATGTGCTTTTTTTTCACAAGGGAATTGAACCACTGGCAGCAATAAAGCGTCCTCTTGTGCTAAATTCAGGGCAGACTGAAAGAGAAAGCTTAATGTGCATTTTGACCTGAGAGTCAGGTAGCTCCGCCCTCTATTATGACTTCACAGAGGCTTGCGTAAGTGGGTGATTGGGTATCAACAAAGTAGCTGGAGCGTCTCTTTTGTTGGGCAGCTGCCAGGCAGCGTTGCACGCCATGGATGTAATTGCCAAACATGTCGGCGCCGGCCTTGGGTGACACTCTGATAAAAAGTGCCGCCGTGCTTGCACTACCCATATTATCTTGACACTAGTCTCTCCGAGTGACATTATGAGTCACTACCAAGTGTATGAAGTTGTCTCCAAATCAAAAGATGATGTGATGGGATAAGGTCATATTTAAGGGCCTGTTAGCAGCTTAGTTGTGAAATGCAGTCAGGCTTTAGACGTGATGATAGATAAAGGGGTGTAAAGTGACTGTAAGCAACTTGCGTCACAATATGTCAACTGCACTGACTATTAATCTGCTTCAAGTGAAGGTAACGCCATCAGCCATGAACTTAAGTCTACAGAAACTTGATTTCAAGATTTACAAGAGCAAGAGCACTCCAGGAGCCATTATGATGCACAGCTTATCACTGTAGAGCATTTCATCTTCTGTCAGTACCATATAAACACAAATACCAAATCACATTTGCTGTCAGTTACACTCTTCTGCATTCCCACACATAAATATGGAGCAGAGGTTCACACTGATGATCAAATAATAATCCAAACAAATTGTTTCATATTGCATCATTTTGGTGATTTTCTATCTAAAACAACTTTACAACATCACACTAATTTCAAAATGACACCAATTTGAGGTCAAGGGAAAGAGGGCTGACAGGGTCGAAGACCATGTTCACAACATCAGTCAGAAACCAACACGTCTGTTTTGGATGTCTGCATTGCTCATTATTAATTGTATTATTATATATTTATTAATATTTTGAATTAGCTTTTATGTTTATATTTTCAGTATTCCTTTAAGTTTTAGTAATTGCCATGCTTTTGACATTTTTATTAGTTCTCTTTTTTTATTAAAAACATTTCTATTTAGCTTTAATTTATTTTCATTTCAATTTTAGTTTTAGATTATTTCAGTTAGTTGCCAGAGCAACATTTCAAAAATTCAAAGTTTTTCATCTAATATTTAGCCTATATTTTATTTTAGCTTATTCGGTTAGCCAAAAACTGGTTTTTTATAGTTTTAGTTTAGTTACAGTAACAATAACAACACTGTCGACAATGGTTTATGCACATTTCCACATATCCGCCATAATAAAGCAAAAGGGAAAGATTTAACAAAGTTACTAGAAACACTTTGAGGGTGACCGTCCATCTTTGATTATCAGTGTTATGTCACACTCATGTGGAGATGTTTGGTACTTCAACATTTACTTTTTCCAAAGAAAAACATGTCCTGTTCCTGGAAAACAGGAACATAATTAAATTGGATAAAGGAAGGAAAAATCATTAGAGTTCACAGAATAGTTCAAGCCTGTTTCAGGAAACACATTTCCAAATGTGTTAAAAAGCCTGTTCTTTCTATTATACATGGCAATGATTAACCACCAGAGGCCAGTATTTCAGCAAAAGCTGATAAAGTTGTCGTCAGGCCTGTTGAACAGATGGTTTTATGCTTCTCCATGCTAAGTGCAAGCATCTGTTTCAGTATGTAAGCTACATGAGCGCTCACATAAAAATAGAGAAGCTTTACCCTGTAAACTGGCATCTAAGGGGAGTCTATGGATCTCCTGTCAATTTTAATAACTAGTGCTTGCTAAGATCACTGTTATTATGACTCACAGGGTTAGACATTTAAACAATACTTGGGAGTGTATCCTGCCAACGTACTACGTACTAAATTGAGCATAAAGCGCCCAGTTTAATGTTACCTCAAACGTGACGTTACGAGCAGTATTATTTTAGTGAAGTAAGTTACCTGTATTAACTTCAGATGTGCTTCACATGGTCTGTCATCGCGTGCTCATCAGTCGTACTGAAGTAGTACCTCGAAGTCTGCAAGTAACCTACACATTTACTGTAGTGGTTGATTGACAGGTGAGGGGCGGTGCTTCGTGCGTGCAAAACGCGTTCGAACCACTGAGCTATAATAATGGATAATTACTTATATAGATCAGTGGTTCACCACGTTTTGTACCCCATTCACACTCTTATATAGCTGTGTTTGGGATTCATCTTAAGTGTAACAAATGCCTAAAACACCATAAAAACACTTGGAATGCTTTAGCTACCAACTAGCCAATTTTGGAAAAGTTGTCAGGCTAAATCATAATGACAAAAAGGTTTAAAAGTTTGAGGTTTAAACTCTCTCTAAATGTCATGTTCATTCCTGCTCAGTCATTCATCAGCCATCACATCTGTTAATAGACTGCTTGAAGTCTACTCTGGAAATCATGCAATTTGTACACCATTGGGATGGTAATGCTAAACAGAGAAGTTGAGCTACTTGTTGAGCCTGTTGTCACTCACAGCATTGACTGGTTTTATATTAAAAGTGAATCATTATAATAATAGCAAGTTTATTGATGATAATGATATCAGTTATAATAGGTTAAAATGAACATAATAGGTTTACAAGAGTTAAAAAGGAACATATTTCTGATTTGGTGTTGATGAAGGAGTGTTTGAATGTTTCTAATGGGACTGAGAAGGCAATTAAAGCAACAAATGAAATAAATTAAATTATGTTGATGCAACTTAATTGCTTTATGTGTAACCAATGTACAAAACGCACACTTTTTTAGTGTATAAATGTTGGGAAACATTTATTTTTATAGAGATGTTCTATTTAGTTGTTAATCTCAGGGTTATATGCCATTAGCATTTGAGAGGGTAAAAGTATATTCAGTTTTATTAGCAGGAAAACAGTATGTGGTCCTAAAATATTATTCTGTCAAATAACATTCAAAGAGAGAGGATGTTTTTTAATATTTAAAGACGGGGCAAAATGAGCACTAAAGCAAAAACATGCTGTAGCATAAAGATATAAACAAATATTTCTTTGTTCAGGTAAAATAACATTTAAAGGGGTCATATGATGCGATTTAATTTTTTCCTTTCTCTTTGGAGTGTTACAAGCTCTTGGTGCATAAAGAAGATCTGTAAATTTGCAAAGACTAAAGTTTCAAATCCAAATAGATATTCTTTATAAAAGTTAAGAGTCAGCCACACGTACCTAAAACGGCTCGTTCGAACACGCCCCCACATGTCTATGTCACTATGTGGGAAGATCTGCATAACGCCGCCCAAATATTCACGAAAAGAAAGAATAGTTTTGGAAAAGCGAGGTGTACGCTGATTGGCCAGCTATCCAATGCATTGTGATTGGCCGAATACCTCAAGCGTGTGACGGAAATGTTATGTACCTTACCATACTGTGATGCCCTGTGTTCCGGCGCGACAAGACAGACTGGATGCAACAAATGCCTCGTTTATAATGGGTTTTAATGTTTTTGTCTCGTCGCTCTGGCTGGGACACGCCATCAACAGTATGTGAGGGGCGTAACATTTCCGTCACACGCTTGAGGTATTCGGCCAATCACAACGCACTGGATAGCTGGCCAATCAGAGTACACCTCACTTTTTCAGACCGATGAGCTTTGTAAAAATGTACGCGTTTCAGAAAGGCGGGGCATAGAGGAGAAACAATAATGTACAGTATGTGGAAAATAATGTGTTTTTTAACTTTAAACCGCATAAACACATTTCATTACACCAAATACACCAAATAATGTTCTTTTTAGCAGCACCATATGACCCCTTTAAAAATATTGCTACTTTACTCAAATAGTGGGCTCTTTATTGAGAGTAAATTGGACATGTTGGATGTATTTAATGTGGCACAGTGGAGCAAGAGGCCTAAGTAGCTTATCCTCCAGGCTCCATCAGCAAATACCCAATCAGCATTTTTGGGAAAAAAAACACCCAAAATAGCCAGAAGATTAATTCTAATCAGACTTACACCACATTGTGAGAGGCTTAGCTGCACTTTCCAAAAATTGACCATTATATCCAAGCGCACAGGCCGCTTTTTGTTAAGGAAGCTGCGCATTTTTTGGTGTAAAAATTAGTTAACGCCCAGCCTTCTGTAAAGCCACAGAAGACAAAATCCTGGCTTGAGCAACACGATTTGATTCTCAGCACATAACACCTATTGTGTTCGCTTTAAATCCCAAAGATCAGCCATCTCATTGGCAGCCTTGCCGGTTGTTCTCCCCATACGACTACGGGGATGTGATGTGCTAACAGGAATATAAATAAACTCTGGCTGAAAAAAAGTAACTATAGAGAAACTATGGGAATATAAATTTAAAAAGTGATGAAGTTCTTGTATGGAGGCCTTTATGTTATTGCCAAACAATTCCCTTTATGAAGGTAAATTTGTGAAAATTCTACAGCTATCAAAAATCTATTTATTTTATCAATAGTAATATTGGTGTATGGATATTTAAAATATAAGATGTTTTGGACTTTTTGCCTTCACTAGTTTATTTTTAATTATGCTTATTTAATGACTTTGGGTCAACCGTTTCTGTCAGTAATTTTGAGTTAAGATTACTGATAAGATTTCTTTTCGAGCATTTGTTTAATGCATTCTGCTTGTAATCAAACTTGTGTCATTAGTGATCACAAAAAGGTTTTTAAAAAGCTTTTTTTTAACAACATATTTTATATATAGCTTATAATTTTGTAAGAAAAAAAGAATGCAACATACCTTCATGACCGCCCAACCTTTTGTTTTTACATGCTTTTAACACCCCTACTCCCTGCTGTCATGTGACAAATTCATTTCTAAACATGCAAATGCTCCATGTCATTTCCAAATTAACATGAAATCATAAAAGCATTTAACAGAAGTATTTCATGTCAACTGCCTGTATGTGTGTAGTGTTTACATTTACATTTATGCATCTGGCAAATGCTTTCCTACCAAAGCAATTTACAAAGACCACAGGAGTGAGTCAGTGCATTGTTTTAATGATGTGAAAAAAGTTTTGTTCCATTATTATGTCAGGAAGAATGCAAAACCTTAGATTACCTTCTCCACCCACACAGAAAAACCTTGCATTGCCTTTTTGTTGCTCTTGTAAAATCTTTCAAAGGAATAAGAAAGACTTCTTGTTTCAACTTTTTGTTGATATTATGCACTTTTTACACATATTATGCACTAAAATTTGAACCTACTTAAGCCTACTCTATCAGTCCATATAAGGTCTTTGGGAAGTGTTTGCATTTTATTTTATACCACATTTTTGTGGTTGATTAAATCACTTTTCAGAGTATAAGGTGGTTATGTACACCTCCCTCAACCCACAACCGAAACCATAAACTATCATTCCGCTACTATTGAGGATTGTGAACTAGAGTATGACGAAAGGCCATTTGCTATAAATGCAGTGAAGAACATAATCAGAAACCATAGAATGCTCTATAAAGATGAACAAAATTTTCAGAGGCTGCATTAAAAGCTGTGACCCGTACAGATGTGCAACAGCATGACATTCACATGTCAGCGGGTGAAGTAAAGGAGGAGAGTGGTATGCATGACCTCCTTGGCTACTTTAATTACATTTCAGCAGTGTAGCTTTTCAGAGGCATAGACCATGGTTCTGATCATCTCCTTCTGATTATTAGACCTTTGTGAAGACTCTGTGTGCTGTCAGGCTGTAATTATAAGAAGCTCAGATAGCTCTGGATAGGAGAATCTCCTGGCATAAGGAGAGAAAAAAAATGATGTGATGAGATGAGATGAGTTGATGCTGTTCTTCTTGATGAGAACAGCACCAACTATATAACTAAAGACAAAGATAAGCATGTATTTCTTACTTCAACTGCTATTTATGTGTTTCTTTTTTTTTTTTTTACATTAACTTGCATTGACTTTCAACCTTAAAATTAATTTAAATTACATGGAATGAATGTAAAATTGTGTTAAATGTCATGGTGCAAGAGCAAATTGCTTATTAACTGCACCATAAAAAACACAGTGAAGTCTGTATGAAGAAATGCCATGAAATTGTGAGATGTATTAAAATTCACCAGCTCCAAAAATAACAAAAATGAAAAGAAAAAATGACAAGAAAAAATGAAAATTTGCTGAAAATTTACTCACCCTAAAGCCATCCAAAATGTAGATGAATTTGTTTCTTCATCGGAACAGATTTAGTGAAATGTAGCATTATATCACTTCACTCTGCAGTGAATGGGTGCTGCCAGAATGAAAGCTCAAACAGCTGATAAAACAGCAGATCACAATAATCCATGACTCCAGTCCATCAGTTAACATCTTGTGAAGTGAAAATCTGTGTGTCTTTAAGAAACAAATCCATAATTTTGCTTCTGGCCAAAATACCAGTCTATAATTCATAATAACCCTTCCTGCGGTAAAAAAAAGTCCATCCTCTGTTGTCCTCTCACATCAAAGTCCACCAACATAATTGTTTAGAACTGTTTTTACTTGTAAATTGTGCTTGATCTGTGCATGTTTCTCTCCAGATTCAGATAAGATGACTTTTTCACTAGTAAAAGCAATGTTATGGATAGAGGACTAATATTTTAGCCAGAAGCAATTGTTTGGACTTAATGATGGATTTATTACAAACACACAGCTTTTCACTTCACAAGACATTAATTCATGGACTGGAGTCACGTGAATTACTTGTGGATTGTTTTGATGATTTTAACAGCTGTTTGGACTCTCATTGACGGCACCCATTCACTGCAGAGGATCCACTGGTGAACAAGTGATGTAATGCTAAAGTTCTCCAGATCTGTTCTGATGAAGAAACAAACTCATTGACATTTTGGCCTGAGGGTGAGTACATTTTCAGCAAATTTTCATTTTAGGATGATCTATTTTTTTAAAGGGGTCATATGACGTTGCTAAAAAATAACATTATTTTGTGTATTTGGTGTAATGAAATGTGTTTATGCGGTTTAAGGTTAAAAAAACATTATTTTCCACATACTGTACATTATTGTTTCTCCTCTATGCCCCGCCTTTCTGAAACACATTGATTTTTACAAAGCTCATCGTTCTGAAAAGCGAGGTGTGCTCTGATTGGCCAGCTATCTAGTGCGTTGTGATTGGCTGAATACCTCAAGCGTGTGACAGAAATGTTACGCCCCATCATACTGTGATGCCGTGTCCCAGCCTGAGCGACGAGAGAAAAACAATAAAACCTATTACAAACGAGGCATTTGTTGCATCCAGTGGGGACATTAGTACTGATTATAATGACTTATACTGTCTTTTTACGCGTTGCGTTGCATCGTGCCGCGTAAACATAAAAGCATGTCTGCATTTGTGATCAGAGAAACGACAAACAACAAGCACTACTCTACAATTCTCAAAACTTGTGTTTGAATCATCAGTGGCAAATCCTTTAAATATGAAAACGCACTAGGCTTGCATTTGTGATCAGAGAAACGACAAACAACAAGCACTACTCTACAATTCTCAAAACTTGTGTTTGAATCATCAGTGGCAAATCCTTTAAATATGAAAACGCACTAGGCTTTGAGTCAGCATTATTTGTCAGAACACCGGCATTGTAGGCTACTCTCCCAGGAAACAGTCCTCGTCCTCCGTAAAATGCATTGCACACATCTGAATATTTGGGTTGAACTGTTCTGGAACAGTGTTGTAAATACAACTTAACCACTGTTTTCTAGTTGTGTCCTCTTTTGGAAGACCAAACAAAGTAGTTTTGCTTTCACAACGAAACACACAGCGTCTCCACGACATGGCGGCAGCGGCAACAATACTACAGTGAGAATCAAAGTTACACCTTCTTTCTTTGCAACATTTGGGCGGCGTTATGCAAATCTTCCCACATCGTGACATAGATATGTGGGAGCGTGTTTAAACGAGGCGTTTTAGGAGGGCGTGGACGAGTCTTAACTTTTATAAAGAATATCTCTTTGCATTTTTTTGCAACTTTAGGGATCTTATCTATTCACGAACAGCTTGTAACACTCCAAAGAGAAAGGAAAACTTGAAATCGCATCATATGACCCCTTTAAAGTAGGCTATATTAGTCCTATATATTAGTAGGCTATATTAGTATATAATAATAATTATCATGACTCATTCGCTATATTCTGAGACTTCTGAAGTCACGCGATAGCTTTATGTAAGAATCAAACTAAAAATATGCACACATGAAAGAGATTTGAGAGCTGTGGCAGAGGGTAAGCTATTCAGTGAACGACAACTTTTAATTGTTCCTCCACACAAAGCTATCATACGGCTTTAGTTGACTTGTAACACCGAGCATGAGTATAGACCACTTTCGCAGGGTTTTTTTTTGGGGGGG
>NW_015505745.1:327118-368303 GCF_001515645.1 Sinocyclocheilus grahami | reverse complement strand
TCCCACATCGTGACATAGATATGTGGGGGCGTGTTTAAACGAGGCGTTTTAGGAGGGCGTGGACGAGTCTTAACTTTTATAAAGAATATCTCTTTGCATTTTTTTGCAACTTTAGGGATCTTATCTATTCACGAACAGCTTGTAACACTCCAAAGAGAAAGGAAAACTTGAAATCGCATCATATGACCCCTTTAAAGTAGGCTATATTAGTCCTATATATTAGTAGGCTATATTAGTATATAATAATAATTATCATGACTCATTCGCTATATTCTGAGACTTCTGAAGTCACGCGATAGCTTTATGTAAGAATCAAACTAAAAATATGCACACATGAAAGAGATTTGAGAGCTGTGGCAGAGGGTAAGGGAACGACAACTTTTAATTGTTCCTCCACACAAAGCTATCATACGGCTTTAGTTGACTTGTAACACCGAGCATGAGTATAGACCACTTTCGCAGGGTTTTTTTTTGGGGGGGTTATAATTTTTGAAACTTGACAGCCTCTGGTCCCCATTCACATATTGTATGACAAAGAACAGCTTAGACTTTCTGCCACACATATAGGTCATATGGGTTTAGAAATACTTGACGGTAAATAATGACAGAATCTTTATATTTGAGTGAACCATCTCTTTAAATATTGTGGAAAATTGGTCAGAAGTGGATTGCCTCATTGAGTTCAAAGATAAAAGGAGCTGGCCAGAGAATTGGAGAGTGAGAAATTCTTTATGTGAGTCATCCTTTCAGCCAGAAGCAGCTATAAAAAAGGCTTAGCACAAGCAAATATACAGCCATGACACTGTGATATAAATAAATCTTGTTCATTTTTCTCATTGTTGTAAATAAATGTCCAAAATCAACCAAGCGTATGGAACATGACACTTTCTGTTGTTAGTTATTTGTTATTTATATATCTATAGATGATGATCTGTTGCAGTGATTGTGCCAATTCTTGCTCAACAAGATTACCCTCTTATGTCTCACAATACCGTTCAACTGGACCACAGAACGCAGCAGGTGTTCATTGATGTCCAACACTGTCCAAAGCTCTGTATCCCATAATTCCTTTCACCTGTGTCGACTGAAGGTCCTTCACCCTCTGGGTGAACAGGAGGCTTCAAACAGCTGCTGCAGAGCTTTGAGTGGCTCACTCTCATCTCTGTCTCCAAGTTGGCATAAACTGAGAGGTGCTTCATACTCCCCATCTCCTGAGAGAGATATGCTCTCAAGGCAAAAATTGATATGGACTTTAACAGTATGGGCAAAAACTATTCACATCCAAAAATTTGAATATTTTTTATTTTGAGTTTGAGTAGTTTCAAACTTTGAATATAACTTGAAAGACTTCTAGTAGATGAAGTCAGTTCTCCACAAGTTAATTGTATTAGATTTTGTGTGCTTGCTGCTGACGAGGCAGTACACCGGTTCATAATACACAAAAAATCATTCAACAAATACTGATATTTTACTTCAGTGACATGACTGCAAAATACTAAATTATATGCGTCAAGAGATTTGTATGCCTTAAGCTTTTCTTTCGTGCAGATGCTTTGTTTTTCCACAAGGTATAGAAAGATGTCCAGTAATTTTGGTTGGATTCAGTTGGATTCCTTGACCCCACAGACCTGACAGTGAGTACGGGCCAGGAAACCTTATCCCATTGCTAAGGTTTAGCTTATTAGTATAAGACAACCTGTCTTCTACTGGCAAACTCCTAAATTCCTAATTGGAGAAGACATCCGGATAATCCGTGTTGTAAATAATTTTGTGCTCACACCTGACTGCTACTGCAGAACTGTCTCTTTCTTCTAACATGCACTGAAAAAAAATTAATTTGACATTTCTTAAATATAGCATAATTAAATTTAGCTTGTTCAATTACATTTTATTTCATTTTTAATTTGAATAAAAAATAAGTCGTTTTGATATTTCGCTTGTTTTTGAACAAACCTATGTAAATTAAGTAAAGTCAACGAGAAAAATTTAGTTGTTTCAAGTTGAGGTCATCTCTTTGTCCTCTCACAACATCAACAGTACAATTAATTTATTCATCAGCTGCCACTGTAGATTTTACTAAGTTCAGCTAAATTTTTCAATTGAAAATAAGATAAATGAATTTAGTGTAACCACTTGCCTTAAAAAATTGAGAAAAATCTGTCTTTTTTTTCCATTGTTGGCTCCGCCCACAAAACATGTCATCGCTTTTTACCACCAAAATGCTCTATAGCAGTGATGGGTAAACTTGGCCCTTCCAGGCCACTTTCCTGCAGAGATTTGATCCAACCCTGATAAAACTCACCTGCCTGTAGCCTTCTAGTAGTCTTGAAGACAATGATTAGCTGGTTCAGGTGTGTTTGATTAGGGTTGGAGCTAAACTCTGGCTTTGTCCAAATACTTGCAGTCTTTGCACTTGACCACTTGATTACTTAAATTACGTATTTCCTGTATTTGGCCGAAGTCTTCAAGTGGGTGTGAAGACCACAAGTGTGTGTCGAACTTTTCATTACCTGATGGGACACACTTATAGTGTTGTAAAAATGCAAGTGTTTACACAGCTTTATTTTAATTTTAATTTGAAATACTTTGCATTTTAATATCAACGTCTAAATGTCTGGTCAGTAGTCCCTATAACATGACATAATTTTAATTTGTGGTGCTTCTAATTAAATGATAAAAAGCAGTTGCAAATGTGGTACAAAATAAATATCACCACAACTCATCTTTGCACCAATAAAAGTAAAAACAAATTATTTGTAATATCTAATTATTATATTAATATTTAACTTGCATTCCGTGACCTCTCGCGAGATCTCGGCAAAAAAGTCTCACGATTCATTTCCAGAACATGATGCATGATGGGATACACTTAGCCTTGAATAGCGCTCTGGAGCGGTATTCGAGATAGTGTGGATTTAGTATCCATTAAGGGCACTGCACTTTGGCATTTTGAAGACATGGGACAGACTTGCACACTTACTTCCTGTCACGCGCACGCGCTCTCAAGTGGCCAAAACCGCAAGTGTGGGTATTTGGACAAGGGGTCAGCAGGAATGTGGCCTGGAAGGGCCAAGTTTGCCCACCCCTGCTCTATAGGGAAGTCCACCCCACAGCTATAACGATAACGACACACAGGAACAATATGGTTGGAATCACAGAACCATTTTTCCAGCTAATGAACAAGAAAAACATTGACAGCCAATCAGAATCCACCCGACTTTAAAGAACTTGAGCATTTAAAGTGAAAGACAGTATGCAACCCACTTATAATAAACAGAACATTATTGTCTGTTGGTGTGGACACTAATATAGTTATCATTCTTGCTGTGATCGTGCCTTTAGAGAGGTTAATTTGCCTTTGTTTAGAACTATTTTCATTAGAGGAAAAAAATTGACAAAGTAACTGTCAATGTTGTGTCTAAATATAGGTTGCTCAATAAAAACATCTTGTTTATTGAACTGTAGGCCTGTAAAAGCAATATAACACTGTGCTGTTGGTTTAAAGTTTAAACGTTCAGCAGGACTGTGATTACATGTGACTGAAGCACAGCTGTGCTGATATACAGACAAACTGCATTCTTGTGAGATTGCTTAGGGTTAATTGAAAAACCAAATTTAAAATGACATAGATGCACACTGGAAAAAGCTCTCTCATTGACTGAAATAGCCTAACATTTGATTCAAGCACTTATTTTAACAGGGTTCAAACATGCAGACAGCATCATTTATGCTGCTCCTCCTTTCACTCTGTTATTGAAGTAAGTATGAAACAAGTGACTAAGAAACAAGCTATGGAGAGAGAATATGCTCCAATTTATTGGAACCATGTAATTAAATGCAAAGCAGATTACCCAGTGAATTCATACATCAGTGAAGGCTTGATTAGAGCCTGGAGTATGTGACTATTGGCATTTCTTAACCTTAGTACCTAAAAGGTACAAAAGTGTCCCTTTTGAAAAGGTACCGCCCCAGTGACAGCTTTTGTACCTTTTTTTCTGAGTATACTTATGAATCTTGAAGAGACATATCCATCAATCAAGGAATTATAGTAAACAAACTCCCCACCCCCCACTAAGCATTGTATATATATATGAAGGAAGCAGTATTTATTGAGAGAGAGAGAGAGAGAGAGAGATGGGGTCGGTAAGATGTTTTTTTCACCCGCGTGAGTTCATTATTATACATATCCAGAATGAAAATATAACTCATGGAGTCTGGATGATTGATAGGTGTGTTTGGCATTTTTATGTCACCTCATTACGCTTCGGGCCATTTATTAATTATCACCAGCTTTAGAAGTAATTTAGTCTTTTAAATTTAGTGTCATTATGCTGTTTAAACAGCAGTTTTGAAGGACAAACTCTAAAACCTTTAAAAGCTTATGAACATATTGGCACTCTTTCATGCATCTACAATATAGGACCGAATTCAATTTACCTTTATAAAAAATGGATTGATGTGGTTTTTTGAGACAGGGGAAAACAATACTTCATGAGTCCAGCAGTGCTTTCCATGTTCTTCTATGACAGCTTTTATGTTGCCGATCAAATAGGGTTTTCTTCTGGAGAAATAAGATAAATAATCAAACAGGCTTTCCTCTTTCTAGGATGTTCAAAGCAGAACACAGACAGTGGGTAAAAGTTAATTTTACTACATAGGCTGACAAAATTGCTTCATGACATGTTTGTCTTTCATGTAGAAAAACAATGGTAATTAAATACAAGATAAAATAAGCATTAAGTTAACTAGTTTATATTCAGCCACATTTTTGCATTTTATTGTAATATATTTATAATAATAATAACAACAACAACAACAACAATAATAATTAAATACAAGATAAAATAAGCACTAAATTAACTCAAGTTCAAATTCAGCCACTTTATTTGCATTTTATAATTATAATAATAATAATTAAATACAAGATAAAGCACTAAATTAACAAAACATGTTTATATTCAGCCACAATATTTTTGCATTGGCTTGGAGTTTTATGCAACACTTAACTCAAATCTTTTTAAGTATTTTATTAGTTTTTAAAATATATAATTTATAATGTAAAAATGTAATAATTTAATTTATAATATAAAATAAAATATTTTAGTTCTCTATGAGCACAAAACTTCATATTTTAATTAGTCAGTCGGTGACTATTTTCACAATATCTAGTTGCAATAACTAGTTCTTAAAGAAATGTTGGATTTCAAGGCCAGTGGCCTCTAGATCCAACAGAGGTTTCATTGACCGTCTCTTTTAGGACATAGTTAGGAAGGATTAAAACATTCAGAAAAGCCTTGCCTTATTTTTTTGAAAAGAGACATTTTTCAAAAATACAACAACGCCTTTTAAATGAAGAAAAACTGTGCACAAGATGTTACTGTACTTAAAGCATTTTGTAATGGCTGAGGGGTCATTGTCTTAAAGGTAATACAATTTCCGTTTAGTAGTTTTTAAATGAATCTATAAGGTGAACCAATTGTTCTCATTCACTTCCAATGACTCCACTGAACAAGAGGCAGCTGACAAATGTGCAGAAATTACTGATGACCGTACACAATGTAATGTGGACATTACTGAAAGTTACTCATAAAGACAGTCAGTTCTTTCTTAAAGAATCCGTATTTTTGAACAAATTGGTGAGTGAATGATCTAAATGGCTCGCTCATAAAGAGAGTCACTTGTAGCCACTTTTGGGATGAATCAAACTCCACACCACTACTTATATT
Source organism: Sinocyclocheilus grahami (assembly GCF_001515645.1). Lineage (NCBI taxonomy): Eukaryota > Metazoa > Chordata > Actinopteri > Cypriniformes > Cyprinidae > Sinocyclocheilus > Sinocyclocheilus grahami. The sequence goes on along the minus strand of NW_015505745.1, from coordinate 362,577 downwards.
TCTTCTAGAAACATTGTATTGTCTACTGAAAAGTTGCACAATTACACAATATTCACGAATGCTGCTGACTGTGTGAGGTCTTAACTAAAACTGTCTGTCAAAGCTTTGAACCATGATACAACAAGACTGTCCTATCAAACTGAGAACAAGGGTATAGCTTTCAGAGAAATGACTAAGAGGCAGGTTACAAACCCCAGAAGAGCTGCAGGTCTTTTTTGGCAGAAATAGTAAAAACAGCCCAGATATCAACACACATTACAGCACTTTGCAGATCTAAGGAAGACACTTCTGAGACCAAGACTGAATCATGCCTGGAGTTTAAGAATATCTGACACCTTTTAAAGAAAAATTTGTGGACTGATGAGACTAAAATTGTGCTCTTTGGCCAGAGAGTGAAGCATTATATTTGGCACAAACCAAATATACCTCACCTTATCATTGATTTTCACCAGTATAGGAACTTTGGAGAACCTGTTTCAGTTAGCCAGAGATCTGCGTCTCAGGTAAAGATTGATTTTCCTTCAGGACAATGACACAAAGCACACAACAAAAAGGATAGAAGGATGGCATGGGAAAAAAGGTTTGCATTCTAGAATTGCTGCAGCTTTGAATCCAATAAGAAATGTTTGGTATGACTCGACAATTACTTTCCACCAACGCTCTCGTCTAATCTAGCAGAACAAATTTGCATTGAAGAACAGGTAAAAAATTATAATGTAAATGTGTGACAAACAAACAAGATTCACAGCCGTCTGAGATTTTCATTTCAGAGAAATCACTGCACTTCAATAAATATTTATTTTTGGTTCATAAATATGTTATTGTTGTTGGGGGGGGGTTACAGATTGGAAATGAGGAGGGAGTCAATATTTTGTCAAAGCACTGTATTTAAACAATTGTTTAATGATCTTGCACTTCCCAAAACATGTTTGGTTCATAAAATAAAACTCCCCCCAAATATGACGCATGCTGAAACAGGCCTGAAACTACACTACAGCTGCTTGCAACAGGAAGATTCATAAGTACAAGAAGTGAGAAAGCAAATTTACTGCAAGTAACTTCCTTCCTGCTTGTTGTTGCAGTTAAAATTAAATCTGCTGTAGCCTTTCATATCTTGTGAAAGAGAGGTCTTGTATGGTGTGACTATACTTTATACACTGTTAAAAAGATGGTTGAGGCTTAATCTCAAACACTGAAATATTCGCATAATTTAAACATGGCTTAAAAGGCATTTTGTAAAGCCCTAAGGATATCGGAGGTATATCATTAAAGGACACACTCTTAACTTGCATGGTAATTGGCAAGAAAACTGTGACTACATTTATAATATTAATTAAATGTTATTATATGAAGGGCTACGGAACGCTTCATACAGCATAAATTGGATTTACATAATGAGTCAGGTATGAAGAGTATGATAATGAGATAATGAGAAGCAAGGGAAAGATTTTGCTGTGGTTAAATAAGCATGTTTGATGAAGTTGATAAGCTATTTAAGCACTGACAAATGAGCTTCACAAGTTCACCTCAACCCAGGTCATCTGAAGTAAAGGTCTGCCAGAAATCATGCAGCTATGATAAGGACATGTGATTTTTGTCACTGGACTACACTTTTTAAATATTTAGATTTGTTTAATTATTAGAAAATCTATGTTCATGCCTGACAACTCTTTTAAACTGTTTACATTTTTCTTTCTTTCTTTGTTTCTTTAATATATTTTTATTAAATTTAGAGAATTTATGCAGCTAATAATCACACTTTTTAAATCATTTCACATTGTTTCAATTAATTCCTTTTTTTTATTTGTTTTATTTTTAGATAATATATGCATCTAAAATGAGGACACTGGTATTTCATGAATGTCCCTGGACTATACTCTTTTTAAATATTTTAATTTTTAAATTATTTATTTATTTGGGAATCTATGCAGCTACGATAAGAACACTGATATTCGATGGCTTTACTACTCTTTTTTAATTATTTAAATTTTTCATTATTTTATTTATTTTTTAATTATTTTTATTTTAATTATATAATCTGCGACTACTGCAATTTGATAAATGTGGACACTCTTTATAAATATTTTATGTATGTACTTTATTTATTTATTAGGAAATCTATGCAGCTACAATAATGACTTGATGAATGTAGCTTGATTACTCTTTTTTAATTGTTTTGTTTGAATTAGAAAATCTAATCAACAATGACAAGGACACTGGAATTTGATGGACATCACTGGACCACTTATTTAATTATTAATTATTAAAATTTAATTTTTCCATTTCTATTAATTAGATCATCTATGCAGCTATAGGGATTTTATGGCCATCACTGGACTACTTACATAAATATTGAATTATTAATTTTATTATTATTACTTATTTAATTATTTTTATTTCTTTTTTTTATTACAGAACCAGCTATGAAAAGGACAAGGGGGTTTGATTAATGCCACTGGTTAGAATTTTTCAAATTTACTTTCATTTCTAAAAATGTTAAAGATCTCATTGAAGCGTGAAAGTTCTCCCCAGTATCCATGGTCTATCATTATAATTGCGTAGTCCAAACCAACAGAACTGTTTAATTAAGAGGTCGATGTGTTGCCTATAACCCAGGAGGTTGTCATGGGTTCCCTCAGGAATTTCTCATACTAAATCTATTCAGCATTTTTGTATAACAAACCAAAAACAACTCTATGGCAGAAACTGCTCACTATACACAGCTCAGCTGAAGGAACAGAGCAGAGATCTGCACTCACAGCACAAAGAGCAGTGTCACTGAGGCAGATCACATTCAAAACATCACTGACTAAGAGCTCATTAGGGGGCTGTTGTCTCAAGCTGGCTAGAGTGTTGGCTTTCCACTGATTCACAAAGACTGTCTTGTAGCCTTTGTGGGCAGCCATTACTCACTCACAGTATGGCAGTTGTAATTGCTTCCCCGTTTCCCAGCATCCCGTGTTTACTCAGAGTAGCCCTGTGGCAGTGAGATTGGGCTCAAATCATAAAACACCCTTTCCTCCTGTAACAAAACACGTCATCTGTGGCATATCTCAAAGGCACGGCTCCTGTTCAGAGAGATAAGTCACACTGAGTTTCTGTGACATTGTGTTTCGACCCTTCGGATTGTCCATGCATTTCAATTCTGACCAGCTAATGTTTTCCCATGAGCAAATTTTGAGGTCAAAGTCTAATGTGGATGAAGCATTTGCCTTATGATCTCATGAATGAACGGCTATGAACAAATGCCAATGGCATTTGTTAGGACCCTTATTATAGCGTCTCGAAGCAAAGATATAAATTACAACCTACGTGGCATTTTATGCCTTGGCCTTTGCTATATTTATTTAACCCAGTGTTAGCAAACTGTTGCTTTCAGCTTCTTTTCTACAGCCTCACATCATCAAATTCAATTCACACACTCAGAGAAAACTGCATTAAAATTCACAAGTGGGAGGACAATTAGAGGGTAAGCCAACTTTGGTATTGCATTTGAAAGTCATGAAGAGTTTGCAGGGTATTGAAGAGGCTCAGGATTAAAGCATTTGCTGAATATTAAAACACTACATCAAATGATTTCTATCAGATTTTTAAAACAAGCTCATATTTTTACCTGTAGCTTTCCAACTCCACCATATTAAGTAACCTCTGGTAATAAAAAAAATTAAATATATATATATATATATATATATATATACACTATATATATAATGTATGTATATATATATATATATATATATAAACAGATGAAAAACAAGACATATCCACCTTTTTCCTGAGTGCCTCGTGATGGATTCTAACTTCTGTTTGGATGCTGTTGTGGTCCGGTCTCCTTAAACACCCTTGTTAAAACTGGATAAAAAGATCTACTGAATTCATTAAACCAAAACTTTTTCAATATAACCTAGGGCCGCTTCATGGCATCTATGCACTCATTAAACTTTGACCGGTGAGTCACTGCAAAAAGACGGTCATTGCAACAATGTAAAGTGATGAAACTATAGAGCCATGTACTTTTTAAGACCTTTTTCATAGGTTTAATGTAACATTATCAGTTCAAAACATATTAATTTGACTAGAAATACCAGAGACCGGAAATGTAAAGCATCATTTAGATGCTTTAAAATGGGCGTGACTTCTGCTTTCAGGAAGAAAGTGGATACTAATGTCAGAAGTAAAATGAATGTTCAGTTACTCAGAGCAACTGTATGTACGTTTTCTTACCTTCAAGTATCAGTTTCAAAATCATTTTGATGGTACCCTGACTTCTAATAAAGTGAATGGCTTCTGTTTCTTTCCCCCGCTTCCTGCCAGACATCTGTTCTGAAAGTATGTAGTTAGGTGAGCAGGTACGAAATTCCCCAGTAGCAGTATTAACATTAAGTGACATGCATCTGAAGCACAGAAGCCATTGGCACATGCCACCATCAGTAGCACATCCGGTGACACTTCCGGTTTTTACATTCAAGACATCCCTCATTCAAAACTATTAATTAAATATGGTTCTGTCATTAAGTGCGTGTGTTACACAGTCTGCGTTATACTCCGGCTGACAGCGGCTGCGGCATCGTCACTGGAGGTGCCGCAACAATATGGTGACATGTTCCGTGACAATGTCAGTAACACTGACACAATCCATCGGCACATGACACTCTCCACTGACAAAAGTTAGTGAAAACCGGAAGTGTCACCGGATGTGCCACTGAGCATACTGGCATGTGCCACTGGCTTCCGTACGTCCGATGCCATGCCACTTAATGTTAATACTGCCCCTCAAAATTCCACAAATTGTTTTATGGAAGCAACAAATGCAGATGTACAGTGATCCACTGTAATAACGACAATGAATTTCACTCACTTAACTGCAGGAGGCTCCAAAGTCGCAAAAATACACAAAACTACATACAGATGCACCGACACGGAAATTCTCTGCCGATACCAATAGCCGATTATTCAGAATGATATCTGTCGATACCGATTATTCAGAATCAATACCGATGCCGATAATCTATTTATTCAAACATACATACATTATTATAAGTTTGGTATTGTTTTATAGCTAACTACTGAACTGTGACCATTGGATAACTTTGCTGAGGTAAATGCCACGTTAAGTGACATTCTGTTCAGTTTTATCTGCGTCTTTCCACGGTTGAAACACTGATTGAGCGATTATATTAGACATGATACATTTTGGTATGCTAAACTGTATCTTTCAACATACCTTCTGATGTTCATTCATGTTTATTTTGCGATATAACTTATTAAAGTGGAAGAGACTCGCACGCCGCGCTGCTGCTTGAACTGAGGTGCTACTGCGATCTGTCACATCACATTTAAAAAGCGTCAAAATGCAAAGAAAGCACAAAGCTCTTTGCGATTCTGGGATGGGAGGTGCGCTACAAATGTTTGGTGTAGAGAAAAACTGTGGATTTGGAGCCGATGGCCAATTGTGAAATAAATTGCTTTTATCGGCCAATAGCGATTGTTGGCCGATCGGTGAATGTCTTATACAGTTGCTTTAGAAATGCACCATACTGAGCCCATTAAACAGATGTGAGGTCAGATGTGTTCTCAGAACATTATTGTGTAATGATAAAAGCAAGAATAACTGAAAGAGAGGGTAAACAGGTAGATTCAGTCACTGTTTACTTGCTGTAATTTCATGTGTGCCAAAACTTTTAGAAAGCAAGGTCCCTATATGATGATTTATTTTGCAACTCATAGAGAGCCTGATTATACATTCTAGAGAACAGCTTACAACTTGAGAGGCAATCTATTTGAAAAACAATACCACTCAACTTAAAATATTTAATAACTGAGTGTGAAATTATTTTGATTTCCAACAGAAGGAAAATTAACATAATTTGTCATCATAATATGTGATGTCAAATACCAACATACATACAAATGAATCTCACGAAGCCCCAAAATTAAGAAAAAAATATTTTTGCTAAAAGTAGCTGAATGAAGCCTACATTTATGACCATTAAGATGTTTTGCATTGTAACATTATTTTTAAGACAATTCAACAAGTTTTACCACCCAATTTTCATTACCATAATTCAGCCTGCTTACTTCTAAGCTACTGATTCCATTATTTTCAATGTATTTTATTTTATTGAAATAAACAAAATTAAAGGTGGTAATACTCTGGTATATATTATCACCACATTACGGTAATGAGTCTATGAGAATATATTTTTGCATTACAGCAATTGTAATTGTGCTTAATTGTTATGAAAAGAATGCATCACAATAAGTTAAAATGCAAAACATCTTAACCAATAAACCAGTCGTGTGCCATAAAATGTCAATATGGACACTACAGCTGATCCATTTAGCCATTACTATATTCCCAATGCTGCATGGCCTAGAGCAGTGGTTCCCAAACTTTTTGCAGCGTGCACCCCTTTCTAGTGTTTGACACATAAAGCATTTTTAACTGCAGTAACTAAATACAAATAGGGCTTAACATGAACTGCTTTGCTCATCAGCACTGTGGCTAGTGGTTTTCCAAAATTACTCAGCATTTTCACTGGCCACACTTTTGTTGTTGGGAAATTACATTTTATATGACAAAAGTTACTGCGTACTAAAGTTTATTTAAATAGATTTTTTTTGCCTAGCCTATATTAAAGGGCATTTTTCCCTAACCTTAGTAATTTGGAATGTTTCCTTTGTAAATGCCTAGGCATGAAAGTTTACTTTTCTGAAAAATATGTATTTTTTTATTTTAATAGACAAAGATTACCACCAAATGTGGCCTTTATTGTTAATCTTTGTTTGATTATGGGCAAATACCATATACATAAACAGAAATGGGCTAAAGGAAAATCCAACTTTTTGTTATTTCAGATAGATATGAAAAATTATATTGAGTTACTACTTGGGTTGAAAAACAGTAAAGCAAAACGCACTAGGTCTCTTTGTGAAGCTTTTCTGTTATTTATATGAGGATCTCATATATGTTCTTTTTTCTGTTTATTTTTTTATTTGTATTTTTTTTACCTGTATTATTATTTATATAATGCTGTATATTTTATATTTCTTTTTTGTAGTTTATATTTGTTCAGTACCTTTATATTATATGTTGGAAATCAATAAAAATTAAAAAAAAATTAAATAACTTTCTGTCCAATCAAATGCTCTCTAGAATCCGAAGCGCCCGCCCCCTACACTACAAAACAGACGCTGAAGCCGCGGCTGAAATCGGTCACTTGTCCACAGAATTAGTATTTTCTGTACAGTGAATGGCACGTAGTGCACTATATAGGGGACAGAGAAGATTCAAACAGTGTAAATATGCTTTCCATTGAGGAAAAAAAGAAGTCTGGTTTCGCGCTGTGTCACGCTAACCACCGCACCGCACACACACTCAGCTACGGTCCAGAGACACGATAGCACGGAGCGGATCACATGCGCGAGTCGGCGCTGACCACAACATGTATCGGAGCTATTTGAATTCTACACAGAATGCTAATATTTTATAGCATGCGGCTTTACGGAGCTCAACGGCTCTGAACGGCTCTAGCCCAAGCTGTGATATAAACGAACGCTATTGGCTATTTTAAAAAGGGGCGGGGCTGCTAGATATGTCCCGCCCTGTCTTCCTGTTTCAGTTCAAATGACGTCAACACAGAGTAACGCTGGGGGTGTTTAAGCATTTCAGGGCACCTTTAATGTTGAGCTCTGTTACTATATAAAATTAACCCAACCTAAGTGGCTAGTGCGAGAGACCGTGCTAAAATCCACCGCATTTGGTGGGTTGGGGGTTTATGTCAAGCCCTGACTGAACTGAATATTAGAAAACATCAACATTTCATTTATAAATAAAAAAAGAATATTACTTCCTACCTTTTTTTTCAGTGAGACGGATGGGTCTCATGTTTGCACAAATATCATCAAAATCATTCTCACGCACCCCAATTTGGGAGCCGCTGGCCTAGACTACTTTATTGTTTTTATAAAGACAATTAAAACTATTAAGGACACATTTATTTTCGAAACGTTTTTTTTATTATTATTATTATTATTTATTAAATTCATTAAGTGACATCTCTCCGCTAACAGATATAGTCCCTGACAGGACAGAGCACACGCTAAGGGAGCGGCGCAGTGATATGATGAAGAGCTTGTTTCACAGAGTTGACCAATCAGAATGTGTCCCAGTTCAGTAATTTTCTTTGAACAAAAAAAACGTATTTATTTTAATTTTGAAATCAAATGTTCTGGACGGGTTTCGTGAGAATCACGCATGTGTTATGCTGGGATACATTTCTCTCCGCTACCTGTTGCATGTCAATGAACGCTATTGCTCAGATGCGCCAACTCCTGCCAAACTGCCGCTTTACCGATCTGATCGTTTCTCCTCTTTTCCATGATCAAATCCTCCAAACTCTGAAACTCCAGCACATGAACCTGTTTGTCAGGCAAGAAGAGCTTTAATCTGTACGGCTGTTTTCCTATCCGTATCTCCCCTCCCATCTTGAACTCCCGTTTACCGAATTTGCACCATGCGGCGAAACACTCCGAGTTTCTCCAACTTAACTCTCTGTCTTTGGCCCCCACCTGCTCCATCGCGTTCTGCACCACCATGTCAGGACTGAGGGGCTTGTATTTGTACAGCTCGTTAACGATCCTGCCCCTCCTGCCCTGACTAGCATCGGTCAGAAAACTGTTCTTGACCTCCGCCCGGTGCAGGTGCACCACCTGGAAGTCCCCCACATACACAGCCCAGTGCGGGTACTGACCGGCGGACACGAACTCCAGCACGTCCCCGGGCTTGCATTTGTTCAATAAATTCTCCGGGCTGAACGTCTCCAGTTCCGGAGTGTTGCTACTTCTCTCATAAATGCACTCGTCTCGGTGGTAAACCGCGCAGTCCAGCTCGTTGTAGCGCTTCTCTTCCTCCTTCTGCTCCGAGCCACCGACATGCTGATGCTGATGAGGGTTATCGTCCAGTTCGTCGTCGTCGGTGGCGAAAATGTAGGAGACCCCGATCCGCGGGCCGTCTTCCTCCGTGTCCAGTCCGTTAGGGTCGGTCGTGGGAACTTCGGCGTAACTTAGGTGTGACAGTTTGTCCACCTGGTTGCCCATATATGCCACTTCAGCAGCGGACAGATGGAGTGAAATGAGCTCCACCTGTTACGAGCAGAGCGAGATGGACATGTGGAAGAAGAGTCACTGCGATGCTCCGTCTGCGCTGAGAGTTGCTTACTAAAGCTGCATATGCCAGATCCGCGCGCATCACAATTACAGACCAAAACAAAGCACTTTATACAAGAAGAGTTGCGTGTTATTGTGTGGGATAAGTCAGAGGTCACATCCAGTCTGTGTGTCCAATGAATCGTGTTGCTGCTCCAGTTAGTTATAGTCCAGTTGATGTTTCCAAGCAGAAAGTTCTTCAAAGCTTCACTGACATACGGATGAAAGGAATGAAATGTTGCTCCGGTATCCGAAAACGACAAACCCGTTATTTGCGTGCTTACAGAAACGCCAAGCGCTTTGTGTTTTTCTCTCAGGATGTTCTCTGTGTTTTGAACTGCACCTGCTGCGTGTTGCTCGGGTCCATCAGATATTAAGAAAACCAACCACATCCACACTTACACACGCTCCCTCGTTTAAAGAGACATCGCTGGAAAAGCACAGCACAATAAAGCAGCTTAGACAGATATCATCGAGAATTATTATATGATAAAGTAGTCCTGTTAACAGTACTGCAACGCTGCTCTGCCAGTCATATTACAGGACCCACCGGAACTATAACTACTGCATATAACAAGAGCATACAACTTATGTAATGATAATAATACATGAAATAATAATAATATTTAGCCTACATATAAAGTACATTTTATTCACAAACAGGGGTGTCGCTATTTTTTTTTACTGATAAATCCTTCAGATTAGCGTAATATTTACTGTCAACAGCACAATAAAGCAGCTTAGACAGATATCATCGAGAATTATTATATGATAAAGTAGTCCTGTTAACAGTACTGCAACGCTGCTCTGCCAGTCATATTACAGGACCCACCGGAACTATAACTACTGCATATAACAAGAGCATACAACTTATGTAATGATAATAATACATGAAATAATAATAATATTTAGACAATTATTTTTTACTGATAAATCCTTCAGATTAGCGTAATATTTACTGTCAACAGTAATATTTGAGCAATCATGTCATTTCTAACCTGTTAGAATCGGAACAGCCTTGCTAGATTGGCAAATCGATCATATGAAAGTTCGGAGATGGTATTAAAGTAGCTCCGTTTAAATGTATTGTATGAATTGCCCTTACTATGGAATAAAAAATACGGGGTGTCTATTTACATTTAGTTAAAAGTGGCTGTATATCATCAGCTCCAGATTGATAAGTGCCTGTCGTTGGCTTTTTGACGCGATCAACCCAGGTTCGATCCCACCTTCTACCGAACTTTTTTTCCCTCCCTTTTCAAATCTCATACTAGCAATGGATTCTATTTACACTAAGTGAAAATAGCAGGATTTCTACTATCAAGTATACTACTTGTTGCAAATAGTGGCAATTATCTGCACTTCAGTATTGTAGTACATTATAAAACAGTATGCAATAATGTTTTGAGTGTAAATTATAATTTTAATTTTAATTATTAAATGGATGCCACCTTATTGGTACAATAAAGCCCTCCCTACACCTACCCTAACCCTACCCGATACTTTATTTTCAACTTTTTGATTATTTCCTTAATTTTTATTGAAAATAAATGCCTTTACGATGTGATACGAGATTTGAAAATGGAGATAAAAAAGTTTGGCAAAAGGCGGGATCGAACCTGGGTCGATCGCATCAAAAAGTTGGTAACACGCGCTTATCCATCTGCACCACTGGAGCCGATGTTTTACAGCCAATTTTAACTAAATGTAAATAGACACCCCGTATTTTTTATTCCATAGTAAGGGCAATTCATACAATACATTTAAACTGAGCTACTTTAATACCATCTTCAAACTTTCTACCACGACTCTGCTGTTCTTCGGCTGGTTCTTCCTGTATACGTTGATTGACAGATGTCTCGTCCAGTCAGCGGTGAGTAATCCCAAACCAATGGTGCTGTCTTAAACTATACCTACCTCTTCCGGTTTGTCTGATTTGTCGTTGTGTTTTCTGACTTATTTTGTTTTCGAATTTGTCATTGTGCTTTCTGACTTATAATGTTTTCTGAATTGTTGTTGTGCTTTCTGAATTATTTAGTTTTTTAGACTTGCATTTGCATTTGTAATTTGTTATTTTGTTTTGAGAATTGTGATTTGTTTTGCACTTCACGGCCACCGTACAATATAGTTATCGTTATAGTTATCAATCTTGGTGTGAATTCGCCATCTCTTTATTGTGGATACAGGTTGTGAATGGCTCTGTACTGTATGTAAAGACAATTTACATCCATAACAGTATCATGAAAGAGTATAAAAATATGGTGACAAATTTTTGATGGGGGGAGGGGCATTCACAAATGAGCTCTATGAATTTAATAATTCAGAATAAGAATTTATTAACAGTCTTTTAAACTGTAAATAAAGGTATTTAACCTTTTTCCAAATAAGTGAGAAATTACATAAAGATATAGTTAATTACATGGATAATGCCAGTTTTGTTTTTCTGCATGCACTGCTTAGAAACATGAAATGCTGAAAAGACAGAGAGACCGAAGTAGAAGATTATATTCCTTTCATACAAGTCTATTTCTCAGTGTAAAAGTTTCATAGGTTGCAGCACATCTACAATAAAAATGGATAGGGTAGCCAGTAGCCACCCGCTGAAAAATTTCCTCCCATACACACATTTCTTGAAATATTGAAAGTTTCTGACTATAGTTACTGACCTAGTTTTAAAGAGCAAGCCTCCAGATAAAACCAGTTTTAATTATTAAGCTACAAGAAGATTCATTATAAAATGAATGACAAAAAGTCTAACCTCTACATACACCGGCCTCGCACATATTGTAGGACGGAATTTAAAGAACATCTCAACATTTTTTGTTGACAGACATCATCAGATGTTTTTTTTTTCTTCTCCTGGCTTGTGCTATTCCTATGATGATATGCCCCATTTCAGGGCCCCACTGCCCCCCGGTGACACCCTAAACTTGTGTTGCTATAGTAATTATAGAGTCACCGAGGAGCCAGCCTGTCTGAAGCCAAGCTTCAACAATCTGAAGATTGTTATTTTTTAAATGACAAACTGCATGCTAACACTTATAATGGGTGTTTTTGTAGCATATTTATTAGTACTTTCATACACTTTTTACATATTCATTTGTTATGACTTATATTTTGGTGAATGGAATTGCGTGAGGGGAAAATGTAACTTCTGTACCCTTTTAATTACAAGAGCATGTTCACAGTCCCATCAAGTACACTACAACAGAGAGTTCCTAAAATGCAGGGTGACTTTATAAAACTATCGGTTATTTTATTTCACTAACACTGTGACTGGGTCAGGCACGGAGCCGGTGTTGTTTTGGGTCGTATCGAAAGGAATTGAAAGGGGAAATAAAGAGATGAGGAGAGAACGGCGCACAATACACACAACAACTCTACACACTCATCATGCAGCACCAAGATCTCTAATCGGTTTTCATACACCACTACCATGGTTTGATTGGGAAAACACTGGCAGCACCCTCAGTAAAGGCGTAAGGGAAAAAGTCAGGCCACTGAGGGGGATTTTAATGCTGTATTACTGCATATTTGCACAATAAACTTATACTGATATTCAACACATCTAGGTACTGATGGATAATCGATGACCTTGCCGTCACTACTTGAAGGTTTGTTGACTAAAGTAGATAGTTGGTCCAAGTGGAAAAATTTTTCAAACTGGCCTAGTGGAATAAACGCATTCGGTGATACAGTAGTCTAATGGGCACAAAGCAAATAAGGCAGCCAAAAAAGTTAAATAATGGTAAAAATCAACATTAAACAAGTTGGTCTTTGGTCTCAGTGAAGCAGAAACACTCCTCTGCTAAGCAGAATTGAGACAGACAAGTTTTCCAGCTGGAATACGACTTAACCGAATAAACTGTAATCAAGTTCCAACAAAGGTCTTGATTTACAAAAAATAAATAAAAAATCGAATAAACCTGAATGCCATCCACAGGCTTGGTGCAAAACGTAAACCTCAATTTCGTGTTTTCAAACCCTGCTGATTCAAGCAGTTTTTGAGATTTTGTGCAGTGATATCATGCATCAGGTCACAAAACATGATAATACGAGTAGGGCAACTTCATCCAACCCCAGGATTGGTCCTATGTTTATAAGTCTATATACACATTAAAAGGTCAATATAGGATCATTTGTAAATAGATTTTCTATTTTATAGTTGGGTGAATGGGACGTGTGATTGAACCCGTCAGGACTTTTAGAGTTACTCTGGACGCTCGCATCCAAACGTGACGGGAGGCGGCACCAGCACTTGATGGCTGTGTGTGATTGAGTGCCACAGGTAACATGATAACTCATGCCATAAGCGATCAGAAGTGAGTAGAGTATGGTGTGGATCTGAACAGGGTTATTTTGACGGTATTTTATGTGGGCTGATTTCTCTGTGGGGCAGAGATATGCAGGGAGGGCGGCGCTCGGCCGCTCCATTCCTTCAGCTCGCCGTCCTTGAAGAGCAGGTTGATTGCGGGTAGGGGGACGCCAGACTCTGCTGGGGGCTGACTCAGGGGACCCGAGACCCCGCTGTCAGGGTCCGCCGGCTGTTTTCCATCCTGTGAGGGATGGTGAAAAAGTCAACTCAACACACATACGAAGAACATCTGAGAGTGAAAAAATACCAGGGGTCTCACACTTCTTGCCCAATTTTATAGAGATTGCACTCTCATAGAGCAATTTCTAGCTGATGAAATATTTCACAGAGAAAAAATTTCTATGCAATTTTAAAACTTGCTGATACTTCCTGGTTTTCCATGAATGTGTAATACAGCTGAATGCAATCTTTGAAATAAGACATTAGCACTGCTACTATCAACTAAATCCACATTATGTTAGGAACAATATAAAAGTGGTGAAGATTTACCTGGAATGAATGAACAAAACTGAGAACTTTTAATGACAGTTTTCTACTGGAATGTAGTAACTCTTGAAGACTGCAAAAGAAAAAGAGTGTGTTCTTATTCTTTAGTCCAGTAACATATATATTGTAATTAAGGCTGTCAAAACGAACATAATTTAATAATAATAATTAATAATAACAATAATTTATGCATTTAGCAAACGCAAATTTAGCTTTTTTATCCAAAGTGACTTAAAGTGCATTCAGGCTATAAATTTTTTACCAGTATGTGTGTTCCCTGGGAATCGAACCCATAACATTAAAATTTACTGCAAATAATATATATATATGTGAAATAACATATTAAAATAGAAAAAAGTTATTTAAATTGTAATAACATTTCACAATAATATTGTGAATAGAAAACAATCTTACCAACCCCAAACTTTTGAATAGTAGTGTACTGGCCTTTTACCACTTTTATTAATATAGATAGTGGACAGATGACAGGAAATGATGGGATAAAGAGGTGAGACTGGGATCGCAAAAATAATGGGCTGGATTCAAATTTGCTTTGCCAGAAATGTTTGCAGACATGCACTGGCACATTGAGCTATGGTGCTATCGCTGCTCAATATGCCAGTGCATGTCTGCAAACACAGTATTTTTTAACACTCTTATGCACAGCAAAAAAAAGGGACATTTGTTCAGGCTGTCACCTGTCTTTGCTGCAGAGTTTGTGTGAGACGATCCTCTGACACACTTTGTGGTTTAACTCAGAGCTAAAAAGAGGCATCCCAAAGCAAAGCTCCAGAGGAACCCATTCATCCTCACTGGACGACCCTGTGAACAAACAAGCATCCACTAGTACTTTCAGCTCGGTGTAACACATTTCTAGCATGTTTATATCTATTCCACATGTTTTCTCCAAAAAAAATAAAAAATGTGCAGACTCTGGCTCTCAGTCAAAGAACATCTACCTTCTGTTCCCGGTTTCTTGCTGCCGTCTCCGTTGTTCTCCTCCGTAACCAGCTCGAAAGATTCATTGCTTCCGTTGGCCTCAAGCACTCCGCTAAGCTCAGGGTCTCCTGTGAGGAAAGCAAAGAGAGTGAATCTCATGTTCCTTTGAGACCCCGAAGGTAGCGTTCAGGTTTTCACTCTGATTAGAGATGCAATCAAACGTGTGGACTGCAATTAAAACATTCATTGAATTAGAGATCTGTTGTAATAAAACACACTGGCGAGAGCTTGAACCGGTTGATCTCATTCTAATCTAATTGCAGCACTTATAGTGGCTAATACAGCCATGATACAGCCTGGAGTGGCTAATGATCAGTATAGGGGCCATCCTTATCAGGCCTTTCAGAGATTGGTTAAACGGACAGTGTGGATTGAGAAGAGGCTCTTAGCCCCACCGTCGGCGTCACTGGGTCGTCTGCGATGTCTGTTGTTGTGGTTGAGCATGGTGATGTAGCCACACTGGTGCTCCAGATCCACTTTGTCCCGCAGGATCTTAAGGGCTTTGTGCGCACACATATTGGAATATGAGAACTCTGGGAGAGGCAACACAAATCAGAGCGGCCAGTTAGAACGACTGGGCCATTCAGAGTTCTAAACACATCTACAGTGACCCTAAAAAACCCTGGGCCACTATATGTATAGACAACTAAGACTTTACCTGCTTTAAGGTCTTCGTCATCAAAGGGGAAGGGGACATAGACAGTCTCACCGTGCCCATGCATTCCATGACCCTGAAAAGAGTGAAAGATTTTGGTAAATGTTCTGATCAAATTAGATTTGAGAATGTGCTAGATATGAGAACTCTTGGTTGTTCAGGGTCTCCCTCCATTACCTGAATGAGCACTGCAGAGTGGGTGAGGGCATCATTCAACATTGTTAGCACGTTGGATGTCGGGACAACCCCGGGGTCATGACCCCATGATGTAATAAGCAGTCGGTCATAGGCCTGAATAACATGTTAAATGATTATGTAAGCAATAAGCATTATCTGTAACTTTTTAAAAATTTTTATGCAGAATTGCATTTATATAAAATTATATATGATAGCCTAATAGCAGAATATATAGTATGCTTATAATGCATAAACTAAAGTTCAGAATTTTGGGGATGGTAAGTGGGTTTTTTTTTTTTTTGGAAAGAAATGAATACTTTTATTCAGTGAGGCTACATTAAATTTATCAACAGTGACAGTAAAGACCATTATAATGTTTATAATCAGAATGTTTCCACAAAAAACAATGATAAGAAATGTTTGAGCAGTAAATCAGCATATCAGAATGACTTCTGAAGGATCATATGACACTGACGACTAGAGTAATGATGCTGAAAATTGAGCTTTGCTATCACAGGAATAAATTACATTTCAAAATATATTATAATAGAAAAGAGTTATTTCAAATTGTAATAAAAGTTCACAATATTACTGTTTTACCATATTATTGATCAAATAAATGCAGCCTTGGTGAACATAGGCTTCTTCAAAAACATTTTAAGAATCTTAAGACCACCAAACTTTTGAACGGTAGTGTAATTTATGTGTACTTTTTCTTAGTCATTTAGTCTTTTTTATTTTTTAATGTATGGGTAGGGCGAGAAAAATAACAGAAAATGAAAACTGATTTAAAAAAAAATAATAATAATTTTATTTAAATATTTAAAGGAATATTTAACGTCATAAGAATTGTATTAAAGAACATATTTACAGAAAGAATTAAAGCACAATAAAATACAAACAAAAATGAAATAAATATTTGAATGCTGAGATCAACCTGGAAGGTCTCTGGCAGCTTCCGGAGCCTGGAGCCCTTGGACAGCAGTAGTGAAGGAGGGCCTTTACCAGTGACAGAGTACAGGTATAGTTTGAACCAGATGGAGCTGACCTCAGGAATGGCTGGACCAATGTGCTGGAAGAGACACATAAGACAAATAATATAAAGCTACTCTAATATACATGGCCAACTTCCAACCAAATCTCCTAGTGACAAAACATGTAATGCGAAGTGAAGTTATTCTAAATGCACATCGTAACTACTCCTTCAGGCCAAATGCTGACCTTATTTGTAAAAGACATCTAAACGGCATGTAAAAGATGTTTATGGAAATGCAGAGATATAGTTGGTGGGTAGCGTTTTTGTTCATGGTGCAACTTTTATAAAGAAACCCTGAGGCAAAGAAAGACCTATTTAGCTTGAACGATACTCTCAAGAGAACAACGATCTGACTGCTCACTGAGCGAGCACAGTTTTGTAAGTCCCAGCGATCATATATCCCTCTCTACGGGTCTGACTACAGTCTCCTGGGCTACCTGAGGCGTGCAGCTGCTGATTGGCCGGATCTCGTTGCTGAGTGGCGCCATGGAAACTAGCAGTTTGTAGTTCTTGTTCAACACACGGCTGCAGGTGGCAGGGTCCAATCCCAGCAGGCTTTCACAGCGGAGGAGGTCCAGAGGCAGGCCTGATGAGAAACAAAAACATACATCAGTGCCAACCAGGACGTGTGAACATGTGTCTACTTGTACCACTTCATAATTTTATTTAATAAAGATCACAGTGATACAGTTTAAATAATGACACTGATAGTGACGTGTATTACCCATCAGAATTGTTTCCACAAAATATCAAGCAGCAAAAAAGGTTTTCAACACTGATAATAATAAGTATGTTTCTTGAGCAGCAAATCAGCACACTAGAATTATTTTTGAAGGATCATGTGACACTGATGATTGGAGTATTGATGCTAAAAACTTTGCACCACAGGAAGAAATTGCATTTTTAACAATATTTCACAATATTATGGTTTACTGTATTTTTGAATAAATACAAATAAATGCACCCTTGGCAGGCATAAGAGACTTCTTTCAAACACATTTAAAATTCCTAATTATTCCTTTGTATAACTTTTGGCTGCCTGTGTACATTTTTTACTATGTATTATTATATTTCACATGCTCAATACGTATATATGTATTTGTTTTGTTCTGAAATTACTAAATTACTTAAATTATTTTTCTACATTTAAAAAAAAAAGAATTTTAATTCAAATTAAGAGGGAGAAACCATTATTAATAAATTCAAGAACTAAACTAAAGAATTATTGCAGAAATTCATGACATCCTTTTTGCACTGTTAAAAATGCGTCCATGAAAATTTTTAAATGTAGATGAAAATTGTTGAACTAATTCATTGAAAAGGATTCAAAAGAACTGATTCACATAAATAAATTGAATTGGTCAACAACAATATAATATTTAATAAATAAATATTTGATCGATCTCCCAGGTCTAATATATACAAGCCCTCAGATACTAACACATACCTATATTTGGTACATCAGGGCTCTGATCAGGCGTGAGATCTTTGTTGTAGCGCAGAAAGAGTATTGTGTTCCTGAGGGTCAGCGCATGGTCAAAATATCTCTGAGCCTCTCCTTCAGCAGTGCTCTCAACCTTATAACATAAAACATAAAAGCATCCTTATCAAAAGAATAACTAAAGGTTGGAGAGATTATTAAGAGAGAAATGCAATAGTCTTTATGCTTTTGTGTGCACAAGAGATGTGAGAACTGTGCCAAAGTGAAAAATGTGAGTGTGAGTGTGTTGTATAATCAGCCCCTGGCGGTGGCCCCTTTCTATTTCAATACAAGCACAGAGTCGGAGATTGTCTGTCCACTGTGTGTCCCTCAGCTTCTTTTGTGTCCTATAATAAGGGTATTACCTTCTCCAGTTCCATGAGAAAACTGTCCAGGGTCTCATCAGACAACTTCCCAACCTCAAACATCGTCACGGCGTGGCTCTTCAAGTTCTGAGACGAAAAACAGCACATTAAATCCCGATATTTATAAATGATATACAAAACATATTTGATCATATGAAGGCAATCTTGAAAAACCCTTCAGCACGACGACTCCTCTAACTAAATCAGTAGTTCTCAACTGGTTTAGCTTCAGGGTTCAGCTTTTCCACTGGAGTTCAAGTGGTGACAAAACATAGTACTGAAATTGCTTAGTGTACAAATTGAATTGCGATGGTTTCATGCCCTCGGCAGGCAATAATTCACCACACTAAACACATTGTGGAGGGCACAAACCGGGCTTTGTCTTTTCAGCAAGTGAACTCATATTTAACATATTCTGGGTTGCATTTAAATAGTTTTGTTCATGTTTTTTACACTGTAAACAATGATAGTGATTTTAACAGTAAAAGACTGTAAAAATGCAGCAGTAAAAACCTGTTAATTGGTTATCAGTAAGTTTCCATACTATATACAGTGAATAAATGTAATTACATTTAATGTAATTTTACAGTAAAATACTGTTAAAATAAAAATTTTTGGAAGTGAAAAAGAACAAGTCATTGTATAATTTTCACTGAAAAAACGTAAATCGACACTTGCCCATATTGCCTTATTTGGCTGCTTCTACTATATAACAAATGAATTTGCATCAAAATACTATAGAGGCAGTTAGAAGACAATTACATGATCAGTTGTAGGAATGCCCGACATATCAGTATAAGTAAGATTGGATATAGGCTGATATTAGTGTTTTAATATTTAGCGTTAAATGTCCATATTGGCTCTTTAATCGTACATTCTCTTTTAGACATTTAGATTACATTTGCCGCCGTCTAACGTTCACTTAGTTAAAAAAAACAGTCATAATTTTATTATCGGTACAACCCCAGTCAGTTATATTTAATTGCTTGCTTCTACTATCTGTGACCTTATCATAATAGGCCTGCGACCTGGGATACCAGGTCTGCGTAACAAACCTAGCCCAATGGCCAATCAAAAACAGCCCATAACTAGCCCAATGACCCTATGCCAAATATCAAAACATACCACTCCCATGTTATGTGTTATGCATCATTTTAGCATGAAAATCACTATACAGAACTACTCATCAACATTATGGTATTTATAACAGTGTTATAAGACTGTTATAACACTGTTATCATGAAGCGCTTAAAGGCTCCCTACCAGTGCCCCTCCCT
Source organism: Sinocyclocheilus grahami (assembly GCF_001515645.1). Lineage (NCBI taxonomy): Eukaryota > Metazoa > Chordata > Actinopteri > Cypriniformes > Cyprinidae > Sinocyclocheilus > Sinocyclocheilus grahami. Next base: position 342,520 of record NW_015505745.1, on the reverse strand, counting down.
TACAAATCTTATCATCTAGTACAGTTTTATCATTGGCAGAATGTTAAATGGGTAAAATATTTCAGTTGAACAATTTCAGTAAAATACAATTTATGTAATATGTCAAACCTTTAACCCTCAGGAGCGGAAAAAATTAACCTGTGGTGGCAACAATTTAAAAGTAGTTCAGTTCCATAGTAAAACCGCAGACTTGGCAACCCTGTTTTCAGTCACAACCCACCAACTGTGAACCACTGCACTAAATATTATCAAGCACCTTTAAAATAAAAAATAAAATAAGCCACATGCAGTGTATCAAATATGTGTCAACTGTAAAGCAGAAATACTAAATAATAAATCTATGAATGAGACACTAACAGGGGACAGATTGCCCATCATGAGGAAGGCGGTGAGGGTGGAGTCAAACAGGAAGGCGATCCTCTTAGTCGGGGCGGCTGGAATACTTAGACTGCTCACACTTGCGGTGTCTGGAGGACAGGGAAAATCACACAGTCAATTTAATTCACATTATTATGATTTATGTACTGACTGGAGCCAGACTAATGTTTAATAATACGCTGCAGTAGAGTGAGTTAGTGTCTAATGGATGAGTGGAAAGCTGTTTATGATTGAATGAAAGCTGTTGTGCTCTCACCCTGGTCCTCTAGGCTGGTGGTGTCTGTATCAGTGGCTGAGGAACCTGCCTCCATCACTGGACTGCCACCCTCCCATGACAGCAGCATCTTCTGAGGGTCCATAGTGCCTCTGGCAAGCATAAGAAAACACTAAGATATAAAACACAACGAAACACCTGACTAAAGAGACATTCACACGTACAGCAACTGCTGGTCATTTTAATGAGATTTTTTTACAGGCTATACATTCATGTCAACAGTTACTTAATCGCTTAACATGAATTTTGACTAACACTACAGGTTCTCCTTTCACTTTTTCCAAATATTTTAGCCATTACAGACTGTTAAATTAAATACAAAGCTAATATAACACATTGGTACAGAGAGGGAGATTATACGATTTTTCCAGATTTGGAATTAAGAGCGTTGTTACAATGTCACTAGAACACACAAAAATTCAAAGGTTTTCCTTTATGAGAAATTAATAAATAATAATGCATAATAATTTTAATAATACAAAAAGGATTTTATTTTTATTTTATTGAAGGATTCATTCATTCGAATTATTACATTATCAAAAAATTGTTAACTATTACTAAAATTGAAGTATTATTAAAGTATTATCATGTTTAGCATGATAAATAAATAAATAAATACATACATACATACATACATTAATAAATAAATAGCAAGGTGAACAGATATATGATAGAGGTGGGGTACTGCATGTGTTAGATGTCAACAATTATCCACCACTTACCCGGCGACATCTGCTAGACGTGAGGTGGCACATATTATATTATGCAGACATGTTCATGCATCAACTACAAATGCATAAATTAAAATACCAATCCTAGGATTTTAAGAATCAATATTCAGTTCACTGGATTTAATCAGTCTTATTTGTGATCAGAATATGATATGGTATGATACCAATAGCACAGATAAAATCTCTTTCTGTGTGAACGAGTTTGAAATTTCTAGAACAGCAAGAGTTTTGTCTGTTTCTCAGCACTAAAAGCCTATTCATCAGTGTCAGGTAGGCCTTCTCATACTTGAGTCTATTGACCGAAGGGGCACTCTTCCACGAGGGGTGCAGCTGGTCCGGGCTGATCACCTGACCCTTTTTGATAGCGAACCCCAGGCGACAATACATGGACACTGCATTCTGGAAGAGAAAAGTCCAATATTCTTTCAGCATTCATACACAATCCAGTGATGACTATTAACTACTATAATAGCATGTTAACACCGTTAATTTACGAGGAAGTCTTCAAGTCTGTGTTATGTTTGGAAAGCATCCACACACATCTTCATGAATAATTCATACCGATATCGAAATCAGCTTTATAATAATAAACATTATCTCAGCATCACTGCCAAAACACAATTTGACAACAAGAAACAAAATCTGTAGCATCCAACTGATTCTGCAGCTAGGCCAATCAAGCTAAGGTTATGAATACACATTCCCTTATTTTTTCAAAGGTTATTATCTGCATGGCATAGAAGTTCGAATGGTTCTAGGTGAGGTGGAACAGAAAAGAAAATTGCGGTACTGTCACATATGAAGATAAAACTGTTAGCTCTTGAGAAAGATTGAATGGTACTGGAGAAAGTAGGTCAGGATTTGGGTTCCATACAGCCTGATACTATATTCTCTCATTGTACTATAAATTATTGTGAAAAAAAAGAGAATTTGAATATCACTGTACAGTATTTTTTAGATGTGTTGATTAGAACTCTCACCGATTATATACACACACACATATATATATATATATATATATATATATGAATGAGTATTAATTTTTTTATTTAAAAAAATGATTCTGTATAAATTATTAATGTTCATAAAACTATTCTTACATAAACTGATATATTGATTGGTTTTATAAATGATTTACAAAAAAGTAGGAAAAGAAAAGAGAAAAAAATGGTTCATGTTTCATAAACAAGGAGCAATATTCAAGCTTTTCCAATGAAGCTATTTGTCTTCGGGCACATCCCTATAAAAAGGCACCATGTCTGCTGCACGTAAACACTGACGGCAATGGATCTATTCAAATATACTCTCTCATCATCATTCACTAAATGAATATGCTTTCACTAATAGGATGACTGCAGGAAACATTTAATTCTATTTGTCTTAGCAAAATGTCAAAGAGATAATGAAAATGAATACTATCTTGTGTAAAAATAAATTCATTGGTAAAGATCGTGTCCTTTGAGTCACGTCAGTGACGTTGGCTTTTCTAATAAAGAGTTATGGATTTTCATGATGGATCTCATGAATAAGCTTGCTTTCCACTCTGCCAGATACTGAAATGGGGCTAAACAGCTACAAATGAAATGTGTGAACACAATGGTTCAGTCCACATTCTCCTCAGTCTGCATCATACATTCAAAGAAGGACTCATTTCACAACCCATCAAAAGGCCAAAGGATTTGGAAAATTGCCTTTGCGGCGGCGGTAATTCCAGAACCGGTGCATCCTGGATTCACCGCCCTCCCAGTCAGCTATAAAGGCATCATTTCATATCAAACATTCCCTGTAAATGGCCTTCCATTTTCATCCCTGCATGACACGTACCTTCACCAGGCCCAAGTCAATCTCCAGTACATTAGCCAGCTGCAATGACAAACAGAAAAGTGGTGTGACAGTCTCAAAGACAAGCAGAATCACTGAAAAGAAACGAGATGGCATTTCAAGTGCACTGCAAAGTGAAAACTGAATATGCACCTCCGACACATTAGTCTGCTCATCAATGGACACGAAGATTTTGTAGAGTAGCGTTTCGAAATAATCACCCTGGACTCTGTTCATGACAAACCCCTCAAGCGGCGGCACTAAAAATGAAAACCAAGAAGAGATTGTGTGTGTGAGCTTGTACCCTAAATATCTGCTATTCTTCCAAATGGATTTGTGATCGTCCTATCATCCCTTTTTGATCAATGATTCTTACATCTGCTATTATGTACATTCTGTGGCAATTAGCCTATTTGATAAACCGAAGTGCATACCTGATATACAGCTGTCATCTGATATGGGCACATCAATATATATATAGCCCCGGTTGTACAAACCTGAAAAAATTGAGAAGATATATAGATAGGAAGTTCTTGTACTGAATGTACCACCCATAAAAGCACAGGGCTTTAGATGGTGACTAAATGGTGGCTTTTTCCAACCACTTTTCCTGCATGTGCGACTACATTTTTGTCAGAGGTCGTACTGGTGCGACTTCAAAACTGCCCCACACTTTTGGATTGTGTGCTGTCATTATCTGCTGTGCATGGAAACCAATCATCTGCACAGGCCAATGGACAGCTTTGCGCAGACCAGTACAGACTAGATGTTACCATAGTGACTATGACCGTTTGGCTGAAATGTTAAAAATTCAGTAAATATTATGAGGTTTTATTATTTTTATTATTATTATGCTATTAATATAATCATTTAATGAGTAATTCCAGAACTGGTGGAATATAAGGAATATAACTTTACTATTTTTTCTTTATTTTTTTATTATTATTAACCACGACAGTTACAGTCTCACTGTCAAAATATTTAAAGTCTATCAAAATTAAGCCTATATAAAAAGTATAAATTTAATTAATTCATTCAATTAAATTCACAATTGTTATTGTTTTTTTGTAAGCCTGCTACTAAATCAGTATGTTCCACCATATGCAGTCCAGAAAAAGGATGAGAATCAAAGCAAAGTCTTCTACATTCCATTATAACATTAATGTTAAAATATGATTACACTGTATTCATGCATAGAGCATGACATTTCAAGTGGTTTTCTTAAAGACTGAAACTGTCTCAGTGACACTCACTCAGAACCACGTTGTACTCCATCGATCCAGTCAGCTGAGGTCCAGAATCTATCATCTTATCAATGGCCTTCTTCTCCGCCACAGAGCATATCTGAAATAAACCCAGCACAAAAGCACTAAAGGCCAGAGGTTTTTCAATCCAGTTACAAACCTTCAAATTAACAACTAGAAGAGAATTTTGTCCTCTGACAGTTTCATGCAGGAAATATGAGGGAAAATGTAGCTGTTGAGAATAATTTGGTTCTATGTTTTGCTCATCTTTTTTATTTAAAAATTACGTAACTGTTACTGGTGTGTTAGAAAACACAGTTGCATCATAAAAGAAGTATTACATTAATAATTTAGTTTTATTCTCAGTGACTCCATTTCTTTGAAATAATATTATTTCCTTTTTTCCATTTACAAAAGCCTAATGTAATTTTATGAACAAGACTAAAGAAACATTGTTAAATGAATCCGCCTTACCCTGATGTCATCCTCGGTGATATATCCGGTCTGTACCACCCACCAGGGCTCTACTGTGATCTCCACAGGTTTTGCTGGCAGGAGATCCCGAGCCGATTTCCTCCGGAAGAATTTCTAGCCACAGACAGATGCTGCTTAGGCAACAGTGTGAGGTTATCACCATGTGTACAAAAGCATTGCCCTCTATGGATTACATCTTTCATCTTCAAATGGAGCAATGAAACATACAGATTTGAGAACCATCTAATGGACATCATGTTGAAATCCCAAAAGAGCTTCCATGGAAGTTAACCACAACATCCTAATTGATCTACAGCATAAAACCAAGAACGACTTACTTTGGAAGATCTGCACTGGTTCATTAGGTCAATGTACTGGTTCCTGCCAATCCCAAGCAGCCTTAGACCTGAAAGGTCAACAGTTAGATCAATAAATACGCAACTATAAATACTTTATGTGTGGACACCTAATTTGCAATCTATGACCCTGTTTACAGCAGAATTGGAAATTAACAGGAGCTTGGGGCAAAAAAAATCAAGATAAGGGGGAAAAAAAAACTATTAAACTAAATCAATTAAGACTGATGCGATTAAAGTGAAATGTGAAATGAAAAGTATTGATTGTGGCACTGTACAGTAAAAGACGACATGTAAGCATTGTAAGACAGCTTCAGTGGTTATACTGGGAGACACCGACCATTTCAGTGAACGCTCTTTGCTCACTTTCTGCATATAATTTATTCCCAGTTTGATTAACCATTTGTGACCCTGGACCACAAAACCAGTCATAAGGGTCAATTTTTCAAAATTGAGATTCATACATAATCTGAAAGCTGAATAAATAAGCTAAATAAGGTTTTTTAGGATAGGTCAATATTTGGCCGAGATACAACTATTTGAAAATCTGGAATCTAGGGTGAAAAAAATCTAAATATTGAGAAAATTGTCTTTAAAGTTTTCCAGATGAAATTCTTAACCATGCATATTACTAATCAAAAATTAAGTTTTAATATATTTACAGTAGGAAATTTACAAAATATCTTCATGGAACATGATCTTTACTTAATATCCTACTGATTTTTGGCATAAAAGAAAAATCAATCATTTTGACCCATACAATGCATTTTTGGCTATTGCTACAAATATACCCCAGCGACTTAAGACTGGTTTTGTGCTCCAGGGTCACATTTTGTTTTCATGTTGCTAAGACAACCAATGTGAAGTGCTGATTTTCTTATGTGTAAAAAGCAACAAACAAATTGGTTCTTAGCTTTTAGTTTTGTCTTGGGTAGCCAGAACATGACATGTCCATGTGTCTATTGCACATAAACATAAGTAATCATTATTACAATATCAAGAGCAATAAATGACAAATAATTTTTGCCATAATATTATAGCCCTACCCTGTATGGGTTCCTGTTTTTTTTTTAAATTTTAGAATTTATACAGTGCCTTGTGAAAGTATTCATACCCCATCATTTTTTTCATGGTTTCTGTTGCTGCCTTATGTTAAACAGCTTTAAATTACTTTTTTCACATTAATCTACACTCCATACACCATAATGACAAAGCAAAAAACAGGTTTGTAACAACGTTGCAAATTTATTACAAATAAAAAGCTGAAATTATTACATTGCATAAGTATTTCTGGGACACTTGAAATTTAGCTTGTAGCTGTTACTACACATTGAGTGGAGTTAACCTATGACATAGTCATTTGAATGGGTGTGATATGGAAGCATTTAAAAAGCATTTAAAAGTGCCATGACAGATGCAGCCTCTGTTCGGATCTTTGATGTAATAATACAATTTGATTGGTAACAGTCTATTGCATTCTGATTGATTGAGGTAACTGGTTAAAAGTAAGTATTTGACACAAAAGACAACACAAATGTGACCCTGGACCACAAAACCAGTCTTAAGTCGCTTGGGTATATTTTTAACAATAGCCAAAAAACATTGTATGGGTCAAAATTATCGATTTTTCTTTTATGCAAAAAATCATTAGGATATTAAGTAAAGATCATGTTCCATGAAGATATTTTGTAAATTTCCTACCGTAAATATATCAAAACTTAATTTTTGATTAGTAATATTCATTGCTAAGAACTTCATTTGGACAACTTTAAAGGCGATTTTCTCAATATTTAGATTTTTTTTGCACCCTCAGATTCCACCATTTTTCCTTACATTGTAATCATTATGATCACAACATTATGATCACAGCTTAATTTTTCCCCAAATTCCATTGTATTTTTTTCCATATTCCGTTTTATTTACCATTTTAATTTTTCTAGACTCTGTTTAATTTTTGATTAGTAATATTCATTGCTAAGAACTTCATTTGGACAACTTTAAAAGGCGATTTTCTCAATATTTAGATTTTTTTTGCACCCTCAGATTCCACCATTTTTCCTTACATTGTAATCATTATGATCACAACATGTAGGGCCCTACGAAATCCGCTTAATTTTTCCCCAAATTCCATTGTATTTTTTTCCATATTCCGTTTTATTTACCATTTAAATTTTTCTAGACTCTGTTTTAATTGTTAAATTAAATTGTATTAATCAAAAAGTATGTCTAATTAATTGAAATCATAAAATATTTAACAGCAATTTATTAAAAGTTTAACAAAAAATTAATTGTTAAGGTCCTATGAAACACGTTTTATTTTTCTCAAATTCAGTTTTATTTTTACTACATTATGTTTTCCATAAATTTTCTGGATTACATTTTAATGGTTTCATTAAATTTTAATGATCAAAAGCATCTCTAATTAATTGATTTTATACAAAATAATTAAATTAAATTGTATTAATCAAAAAGTATGTCTAATTAATTGAAATCATAAAATATTTAACAGCAATTTATTAAAAGTTTAACAAAAAAATAATTGTTAAGGTCCTATGAAACACGTTTTATTTTTCTCAAATTCAGTTTTATTTTTACTACATTATGTTTTCCATAAATTTTCTGGATTACATTTTAATGGTTTCATAAAATTTTAATGATCAAAAGCATCTCTAATTAATTGATTTTATACAAAAAATTTTTTTTTTTTTTCAAAAATACTGTGTTGTGTATTTACATTTTTCTGCTAAATAAATTCTGGTAAATAATTCTTAAAAAATAATGTTTTAATAATTTTATTAGTAGTAGTAGTAGTGCTATCATTACATTAAGTAAAATATTTCTGTCACAGTTTCTTCAAGTTAAACCAAACTTTTATTTTGACGGGCTGCTGTGAAGACCTTTAAGTTTCTGTTTGTATATGATATGACGATAGTTTTTCTCAAAAGAAACGGTAAAATGCTCATGAAGTGACTCTCAGAGCAGTTTGTGTGTTCATGTGCTCATATATTGAGGCAGAAATCATAGGGCATTCATTGTTTCTGCCTGAATACATGTGATTAACTTCATGATTTGTATTATCCTGAAACTGCACATTTCTGCCATATGGACATTACTTTGACAGTCAGCTCTGATAACAAAATACTCTTAATTGTAACGTAGAAATATGCATTTCCTGTAAAGCTGCTTTGAAACAATATGTATCGTGAAAAACGCTATAAAAATGTGAATTACATGCATTTTCGACTACTTCTGAATGTCGTTTGATGCTCACAAAACATTTTGGACCCAGTTTACACCTCTATTGAATGCTGACTGCACATGCTTGCGATTGGTAGGACATCATGGATGTCCTTTAGTGTTTGGAGGAACCTCTGTGACTTTAACATATTCCTCTATGCCCCAGATCCTGCCTTCCTGGGGCCTCAGCAGCCCGTCCCTCTCCATGCATAAAGGCACAGGGGTCTGGGATCATTAGAGAAGGCCAGGCCTGACTGCGGTGAGCCAGGCATGATGCCAAAGGCTGTGGGGTGAGCTGTGAAGGGCAAGAGTGCAGCCTCACTTCATACAAAGAGATTAGAGCGAGAGACCCATGCATAGCCTGCTGGCTACCTTCTGTCTACCCAACCCAAAGACCATGTTCTGTGAGATCTCTGAGCATGCACAGCCAGCTATTATGGACCAATAACAAATTATTTGTTTCATAAGAATTTAATGATGTGCTATTATGCCAAAGATTTTGTACACAGATGCTTTGGGGTACAAATATTTGTATGACTGTACAGCCTTCTACACAATTCACTTTAATCTGTGCCTGCAGTTCACATAAGAGTGTTGACATCAATTCCCATAATATACGGCAGCAAATTTCTTTCAGTTGAATAATGACAAGACATATGGGTAAATGTAAGGAGTTCATAAAATGCAATTAAATTCTAAAATTCTGTCAATTTTTTACACTAAATAATATCTGATTGTTTGTCTTGTTGCCAGGTGCTTGTACACTATTATTATTGCTTATTATTATTTACATAAATTAATAATCCAACTAGAAATACAAAATGCCACAGTCCAAACACTAAATACATTTTATGTCATCTGTCTATTTACACATTATCAGTGCTTTGAAGAGTTTTTTTTTTCGATATATTTAAATTTTGTATATGAAACAGTATTGAACAGTATTATATTCAAAAAACAATATTAAGCTAGATTAACAAATGCTGTAAAAATGTTCATTTTTAGTTCATGACACCTCATGCATTAACTAATGTTAAGAAATGAAACCTTACTGTAAAATGTTACCCATGTTTCCATATATTTCACATTTTTAAATATTATTTCACTAACCATTATTTAGTAAATGCATTTATGCCACCTCTGAGCAGCATTAAACAGTACAAGTATCTTTTTGTGGTGTATATATATGGCACATTTGTCGAGTAAAAAGACAGCACTGCCATTTTTCTTCTGAAGAATTAGAAAGGTATATTCATTAAATATTTACATTCACTATTGTTCAGAGTAATTCTGTGCCACTTCATTCTGAGTGGGCAATGTACAGCCTTCTCTAGTGGCTTGTGGCCTCGTTATTGTGCATGAGCAGCCAGTAACAAATAATGATTCCCAGCTCTGACAGAGAGAGAACAACTTACAGTCAGCAGCAGTGAAGTTGGGCAGGGAATCATAACTCTTCTCACTGTTCATGATGTCCTGAATGAAGGGGAAAGAGACTGGGTCATGCACTTCCAATCAAATGAAGTCCAATGAAACAATAGTTTCACCTAAGAGTTATGATTCTGTCATCATTTACTCTTCCTCGTGCCTTTCAAAACCCATATGACCTTCTTTCTTCGATGGAAAACAAAAAGAAATGTTTACAGCAGAGTGTCCAAGCTGCTTTTTTCCATAGAATGTAACTGAATGATGACCATGACTGATTTTTCTCGCATAAAACAATCAAAGAGCTTCACGAGACTTAAAATATAGCCATTTAGACTACTTGTCTGATGCTTTTATTGTGTTTTTCATATTTTTTGGAGTTTGACAGCCTGGTAATACACATTTGGGATAACATGAGAGTGAGTAAATGATAGTGAACTTTCCCTTTAAATGATCTCAGAACATCAAAATATATAGTTAGAAATTTACTAAGAACGCTGGTAAATGAATTTGCTTAAGTGACACCAGAAGTCACACGGATCGAAAACAGACAACGTTGCTTTACAATAAAATATGGAAAGCTGACACTCTGCATAAGACATTTACAGTAATCCTCATAAGCTCAAACAAAACACTACCGTCTAGTAAACATACCTTTCTGAAGCATTATCAGAATGCAGAACTTCTACTGTAATGAGCATTAACAAAAGCGAAAAAAACCTGGTAAACAGTTAATACTTCTCTATCATTAAAGGAAGAAAAACACTCACAAACTAGAACAGTAAAACACTGAACGCTTGGATGCTAGCCCATGTCTACCATATGTTGCGACAGTTTTCACAGAATCAGTGATAAGTGTAGACAACATAATTTGTAGTTTGAGAAAATTAAATTAGTAAATACTTCAGAGATGTGGCTGTGGTGCTTATATAGGCAATGCATGTTTGAGTTAAGCATCATTTGCTGAGCCGTTACTTCCTATTCACCCCATTACTCTCTCTCTTCACAATTAAAGGCTGTAAAAATTAAATAAGAAAGAAAAAGCTATTATGGTAAATGTTATTCAAATAGTTGACTTGACCAAACCTCCATGATGCTGATGTAGTAGGAGAAGGGGGTGACCCGCAGACCTTTGACCATGATGTCAGACAGGTGGTAGGGGTAGAGCATCAGATGGTCCCGGCTGTATTTCAACAGCTCTTCATAATACTTGCGTTCGTCCTTCTTCACATGCCTGACTGTTAGAGAAGAGGTTTTTGACAGTGTTGTGGGACACTAAATCAGGGCAACGATGCTCACTATTTCAGTGTAATTACATCTGCTGACAGAAGCTACAATGAGCTTGTTGGTCTGGCCAGTGTGGAGTGGGAAACACAAATTGTTCGAAACAATGTCACAATGAAAAACAAGGGTAACAGAAGAGAAAAGCAATAGATTTCTCTGTTCATCTAACACTTACCTAGGTTATTGCGGAAGCGAAGCTGGTTTCGGATACTGTACAGAAGAACCTGCTTGTCATATTCACGCTGTGAGTTTCCCAGACTCTGTGAATGAAGCAAAACACTGCAAAAATATTTCTTACAGAAATGAAAGTGCAGAAAATATTGAATTCCTATGGATTTAGTTAAACAATGCACAATGCAATGTAAACACATAATGTTTGGCATTATGAGAATGTGAATTTGTGTTTAACTGATTTTAATGTGAAAGAAAAATCAGGTCAAGAGTCAAAAGTCATTTCCATATGATTTAAAAACTGTACTAAATATTTCCAAAGCCACAATTTCTATGCTATCCACATTTATTGTACATCCCAATATTCCTACTGTATGTCAACATTTGTTCCCCTTTTAACCCTCCGATGCATCCCTATAATTCATCTATTCTATTTTACATTGACAGATATCTCTCAAAATGTAATATTTTTGATTAAAAAACAAATAAATCAATTAATTCTAAACATTAATAAATAACCAATAATAAATTTTAAAATATATATATACAACTTCTCATTAAAATTTTGTTGACTGCAAAATAAAACAAAATAAATGATTATATAATATGATTCAATAAAAACTAAACATTATGTGACTATTATTGTTCATTGTACAGTTGTACTGTACATATTATTTCAACGCACAAAGAAACATTAAGATATTGTCTTAAGATATAACCACAAATCTATTTTATATTGCAGTGGACCGATATCTCTCAAAATGTAATATTTTTGATTAAAAAACTAATAAAATAAATCAATTAATTCTAAATATTAATAAATAAACAATAAAACATAAAAAATATATATATACAACTTCTCATTAAAATTTAGTTCACTGCAAAATTAAACAGAATAAATGATTATATAATGATTCAATAAAAACTAAATATTATGTGAATATTATTGTTCATTGTACAGTTGTACTGTACATATTATTTCAAAGCACAAGGAAACATTAAGATGATCCCACATGCTTTAATAATTCACGCATCAGAGGGTTACTGTCTCCAAAGGAGTTTTAGAAGAAACATCTGAAACAAAGTTTTTTATGATTAGCCTTTAATATCTATTGATGTGCATCTATTATGCAGAGGAGTCTGATGACAGTAAAGAAACGACGGTGATGTGTGTGTGTGTGTGTGTGTGAGTGTGAGTGTGAGTGTGTGTGAGTGTGAGTGTGAGTGTGAGTGTGAGTGTGTGTGAGTGAGTGAGTGTGTGTGTGTGTGAGTGTGTGTGTGAGTGTGTGTGTGTGTGAGCGTGTGTTTACGGATACTGAATGAATGAGAGGACTGACAGTATATCTGGAAATCATGCTGATGCTGAGAACGATTATGCAGGCAGTGATGGGAAAGTCATGTCAGATGGTGTTTGTGTGCGGTGTGTTACTGTACCTGCTTGACATTAGCTGGCAGTTTGTTCCACGGGTAATTCTGCCTGATGTGAAATTCTACGTCCGTGTTCATTGCTGGACTCGAGCTCCACGGCTATTCTAACAGATACTCACGGGCTTGCGGGTAAGTCCGAGATGACTATACCCTCCCGGTACTTATTCAGTGATAAGACACCGTTAAGCAATTAAATGTCTCCTTTGTGAATGTTATCTTAGCCTTGACAGTGAACGTCCACTTCCTTGTATTTTTAAGCCAGCCTTCGTCACGCTGCTGGCTATGTACGTCACTTCCGCTCAGCGCGTGACGAAAGGAGATATCCTGATGGGAAGTCCGACTCATTTTGCGCGATTCGGTTCTTTTAAATGGCTCGTTTCAATGAACGAGTTCGCAAAACTGATTCAGCGGTTCTTTGCCTGGCATAGCGTATAACTTTGTCCAACGGTGGTTTCCTATTGTTTTATTTATAAGGGTTTTACTGTCATTTTAAGTGCGTCAGTTCAGTTTATTGCAGTTTAGTCCCGTCTTTTTGAGTGGGTTCTACGGAATCATAAAAAAAGATCCGACTCAAATGAACGATTCATTCACGAATCAGGCATCGCTGCAGAACAAACATTAAAACGCATTGCATTCATTGTAGTAAGGGTGTAACCAAAAGAAACCGTGATAACATAAAATGAAACTCATATGCTAAATCTTTGCCCACACCTTATTATAAATCTATCATTAAGTTTTGATGCAAATATCTTCGGTTTGTGTAAAGAAAAATGCGTTAACCACACCTACGGTAGGAAAGCAGTGCAGCAGGCAAAGGAAACAGCTGTGTGCATCAAAGGGAAGAGGTGACATTACAAAAGATGATGCTCCCTTGCTGACATACCATACTCCATGGCATTCTGCAGACATCCCACCCCGCAAACACTCATTTCAGGGAGGTAGTACCACCCCCACCCCCTTTAAAAAAAAGCTAAAATAAATGGTAATGCAACTCTTATGCATGCAGTTCATTTACAAACTTTCCTTGTTCTGTGATGTGGCTTGCTTTGCAGATTTGAGCGTTTTACTGGATGGCTCAAAGTCATAGCAGTCTGTGTCAATGACTTTATTAATTCTGCATGAAATAAGAGATAACTGTTTGGTCTACTTAGCACACATGAGACAAATCATCAGAGGATGCTCATTCTGTTACCTCATGGCCGTAGCCAGGGTTTGAACATTTGTGAGGTGAGACAGAGATGTAGATGTTTGAGAAAGATGTTTTCTGTTTTGAAAGGATGAACACTGTAAAATTATGCCATAGTCTATTTATTGCATTGTTAATATTTACTATATGTTAGGGGTGGATCATTTTATCAGTTGTTTATTATTCATGCAACAATCCATATTACTGTTATAGTTTTCATTAATAATCATTGCTCTATGATAACTTTGTCTAGTGCTCTAATGGATGTTTTTAGCATGACTTTGTGAAAATGTAAGGACTACTGAATAAAACAGCAGACTTCTTCATGGCTAGTGTTTGCGTATTTCATTTAATTCTGTAACCTACTTGTTCTACAGATCTGTGTACTAGTGTTAAATGCTACTGTTTTTGATAACGTTGATAACGTTTCTAATAGATAATATCATGATATTATTTGCGTTTCCCTTACCGAATGTGCTATCCTGTCAGCAATAACATGTCCATGGGCTCTTGTTTTGATAACTGTCAGCTTCAGTGCCGGCGATGCAGTGTTGCCAGATATTGCCATTAAAACAAATAAAAACCAAAATTATTTCAAATATTCTTTAAGGATAAGGATAAGGATATCGCTTACCTTAAATGGCAACTTCCCACTCTATTAACTTTCTAAAGTGTCAAATTAAGTGGAAAAGACAAGTCCAAAAACGCCTATAATCGCTGGATCGGAGGCTGCGCCCGCGCGCTCAAGATTCGTCCACTGCCTGAGTGCAAGGAATTGTGGTAGCTAGATGTAAACAAACTTCTAGAATAAACAGGTTATTTTGTTATACAAGTATGTCATTTGTACTACCCCCTGTATAGGCTCTGTGCACAGCTGCAGTCTTGACAGAAAGGGGCTGCCAGTTCCGTGTACATAAAGCACAAAGTCTATTACTCCCTCTTTTAAGTTTTTCTGTAAAGAACTTAAAATATTTTATGACTCATTGATTTCAGTCACTAGGAACAAGAAATGTGTAAAAACGTCTGTCATATAAAAAAAAATGTTATTTGTAAAATGTAATGTTTTAACCTCCATGATGTATATTTGTTATATGTATCCCCCATTTTTATTTGTGTTCGGTTTGACGTTAAGTGTCTCTGTATGTTTGTTTTTGAAAGAGAAATTAAAAAGAAAAGAAAGGGACTGCCAGGGGTTGTTTCGGGGGCTATGTGACGTCAGAGCGCGGAACTGTCTGGGAGCAGTATTGCCAACTCATTTTCAGAGGAAGTGGCTAAAGGAAGGGTTTCAGGGGAAGTGGCTAAAGGAAGGGTTTCAGGGGAAGTGGCTAATGGCTAAAGGAAGGGTTTCAGGGGGAGGGGCTAATGGCTAAAGGAAGGGTTTCAGGGGAAGTGGCTA